>NC_039497.1:3518064-3663974 GCF_003590095.1 Trichoplusia ni
ACTTTGTTAATATTTAAGAAATACTGATCTATTTTGTCAGCGACCAGTCTGTCTATCCGAACCCCCCGGCAACACATTTGCCATGCTTTAATATTGACTTAACGACTGTCAATGGTGTATGTAAGACAGTCGGGCTCAAAGGCAAAACCGGGTCACTGGTCTTTCAATACTCCACAATGTATAAAGATATTAAAACTGAACTAAGTAACAATTGTGGATTTACGAAAGTGTGTTAGAAATCTCCCCATCGATTTACTAACCCCGGTGACAGCGGCTTAACTTTTTCCATTTATCAAACATGATGTAGCTACGATAGCCTCTTCGCTTAAAAACAAGTGTTAGAGTTATTTAAGGTTTTTTTTGCTTAAGAGATTTGGCTTTTGCCTTTTTGGGCAAAAAAGCCTTTAAATTTAAAGAGTTTAAGTATAGTTCAATACGTTGCTTAAAGGCAAGTATCAAGAAGGTTATGATTAATTATATTTTTCTAGTGGTTTCTTAGGTTTGCGCGAAGTAGTTTCATTTCAATATATTTTTATAGGTTAAGAGTGATTTGTATAGTTTGGACAAACGCGGGTTAATTTTAAGTTGTTCTATTCAAAGAATGTTAAGGGAAGTGTCAATGTTTCTTTTGCCGACCGCGATTTTTTTTCTATACTACAAAAAGCTGTGAGAAGCATTCTGCTATACACGGTGATTTTTTAGTCGTCTTACAAAAGCTGCCCAGTTCATGTATCCGACGTAAAATACCCCTAGGCGCGATTTTTTTTTTAAATCAACTATGATAATAAGTACGAAGAAAAATTTAACAAGAGAAATCTGAAATATACTATTAAAAATGATAAAACGCCGCCGCCCACGCCCCTCACCATTGTTACAAGGCTAGGACCGCGCTCGCAACCGAGCTGTGTTTCTAAAATACTACGAATCGCATCATAATATTGAAAGAAAAAAATGCTTTTTAAATTTATTCAAATCTCATAATTTTTTTTTTTTTATATAATGAACGTGTTCTCGTCATTGGATACATGAACTGGGCTGCTTTTGTAAGCCGACTAAAAAATCACGGTGTATGAGTTGGTATGTAAAAAGGTGTCAGATTTTCCTCCTTCCCTATTCGAACGGCATACGAGTTGTTGATTCCGAAAACCACTGATACAGCAGACTATATATAACGTCCGACAGAAATTTCGAATTATCTACCATTTAGTCCTACAAAACAAAATATAGATTAATATTAGACCCTTCTGAAACACCCTGACACACGCATGTTACATATCTTAGAACTTCCCATTCTATCCCAGCATGTTTAACACGCTGACTAAAAATACGCCGGTTCCACCTTAAGATGTTTTCCTTTCAAATTATCCCTCAAATCCTTCTTATTTAAGCCTCAATATGCGAAGAAACCCAGATCTGAAATAACACTGAAGAATCGGTTTGAACCGGTTCTGTAAGTCACGTTTCTGCTAAAGGTTCAAGTACCTCTTGCTTCTACGTAACCGGCAATATCTTACTAGGTTTTTTCGGGAGTCGAGACTAGCGATGGTACTACAGTTAAAGAAAATGTACCATCGTTTTGCACTTGTATGCCAACAAAAGTCGCCAGGCCTATGTGCAAATTCGCAGAAAACCCCCAAAAGTATAAAATTCCGCATAGTATAGTCTCACGCCAGGTCCACTGCAAAAACAAGGCGGCGCGGGTTCGATCTTCGCATACACGAATTCAAAAATTGTTCAATGTTCAATTTTTTGTCGATTCTTAATTACGATTTGGGACAATTACCTAAAAGGATTTAAATTCCTCGCGTCGACAATTTTTACTATATGCACAGTCAGAAAATACTCGCATAGGCCCTGCGTTTTATCACATACAAGCATACTCCAGGGGTTTGACGCCCTGAAGTTAAATTGGACGTATAACCTTATCTCTAAACTTAGCTTTATATGACGTTCATCATTTGCAGCTTATAGTTGATGCAGTCCGGTGAATTGTGGACTCTGGGTGCGGTGACTAACTCTTCAAGAAGTGTTTCCTTGCCCTTTAGGTTGGCGTACATGGGCTTCCAGGTGCCGAAGTTCAGCTCCATGAGCTGGTTGGCTTTCTTCACTATCTTGAGAGTTTCACGCATCCAGTCACGAATGTTGACTGGCTGGCGTTCACTGTTGACAATGACAATTTCTTGGGTTAAAGATGGTTATTCTTTTAAAACTATCTAATAAGTAAAATCGAATTATCCAATTAGAAGATTTTTTTGTGAATTCAATATCTATTTTTCATCCCCAAATGTTAAGGGTGGTCCATTTTTTTTCGTTCAAGTTTTTTATACATGCAACACTTTCACACCTCTACGATTAATACCTATTTTATGTATGGCCAAACAATGTATGTGGTGGTTCGTTTTCGAAAGTACTACCAAATGTTGCGTTTGATTAATAAGTTCCTAATATTTAACACAATTTAAAACTATATTCTTTTAATGTTCAATTTACTCAATATTTCTGACGAAATAATCGAGTTATGTCTTTGTTGTTTAAATAATTAATTTGAAACATAATCTAATTGTCCTAATTATAGAAGGTTAATCTGTAAAAGTGAAATCAAAAAGAAAAACAAAAAACTAGACTACAGTCAGTAGCTAGTAGCTCGCTAATATGACAGTATTATTTTAAAATAAATTTTAATAACTATCTATTTTTCACGCTCCTAGTATTTCAATAGATTTGAAAGTGTTGTTCTATTCTCAACCATCCGATACCGAATGCAGAAGACATTCAAATACAAAATCACAATCCTCCTAAACTCAATTGATAACTGAATGAGAGCAAAAATGATAAAGTCTTTGAACTCTCTGCCGGTCCTCTTAACAGTTAATTTCCGATCCAGCTTGATGCGATTTACCAATACAAGCGGACAGTCCCTTGCACTCATCCAATTCGCGACCGTGCGAATGTTAGCCCCCTCGTTAATAGCGTAAGGAGCGATATCCTTTAAAGGAGCTGCATTCGTATCCCCCCAATGCATTCGTCCTTTGCATGAGACAGGAAACCGGCAATGTGACGAGCCCAGGATGAGAGAGATCAATCAATCTAGCCAATTTAATGCTAATATCTAGACATACTTACTCTCCCTCAGGGTCGTCGAAGTATTTGACGATTCGGCCTAACATTAAGTTGGCCATTTTGCGTATCTCGTTTGTCACCTGAAACAAAGAGATTTTCTTGAAGAACAAGTAAATAATGACTCCCCAAGGAATTCAATTCTTGTGATGCAGGGGGTTCCACAAGTCACATGCTCAAAGACTCTTCGAAGTGAAGAAGCCTTTGTGAACTGTGGGTTTGGCGTTAGCTTAAAGTAGGCACAGATATACATTAAAATATGCTGTATATTTGAATTATTCTGCATCTGGGGGTAAGTCTATGATATTTTGTTTTGGGACAAAAAAATGTTTAGAGTAATCGGGGGTAACAAGTTATTTTTCCTACTTTGGGGTAAGTTTAGTAAAAAAAAAATGATACGTACCTCCACACTGAAGGATCCAAACTGATACTCGAAACTTTGGACATTTTGTTTGATTAACTCGACTGCGCGTGAATAGTCGCCTGAGGACAATGTCTTAATTAATACAAGATATTTCATTAATGCATGATAGATGGAAAGATTCGATCTTAAAAGTTAGAAAGTGACAAATATACCGGTGGTCGTGGTTTCGATTCAAAAACCAACGAAAAATCGATCATTGAATATTAATTGTAGTTCGCGTTAACAACTTTTTTATACACATATGAAAGCAAAGCTAGAAAGTAGCAGGATTCGAACAATTGGAAATCCAACGGTCTTAGCTCTAGGTTATGAACACGTGGCTACTAATTAATAAATAAGCGTTACTTACCATTAGAGGCGTAAAGACGAGCTAGATCGTCGACAGTCTTCCTTAATACGTTGTGGTGTCTGTAGAGCACTTGTTGCATGAGGCGGTAAGCACGAGCCATTAGCTCGCACCGTTCTTCAGGGGTGCTGCCTCGTAACGCTATAGGAATACATGAGTTTATATAGCAAACCAACAATATAGAATACGAGAAGTTGCATAAGAATCTCCACTCTGTAGATTTCGGATGAATTTCGAACGGCTCCGCCAATTTTTTGTAAATTTAGAAGAATTTTACTATTCGATTTTGCCTTTCGTTTTCTTACAAGATTACAGACTAATTCAATTTGCCTCAATTTTGTAGTGAAGTTAATAATTTAAATATCTTTAATTTTCGTACGTTGAAATAAAGGTAATATTAAATTTCGCCTACGTCGTACCATTTAAATGATTCAGCCAATTGTTCTATTACTTTTCAATAAATATTCATTCGGATCGACTTTACATGGCTTCTTTAGATCCAATCAGTACTTTCATATTCTTGAATTGTGGTGTATACCTCGGCTTTTAGCAAAAACACTATTAAACTATGAACTATTTTAAAGATCATTAGACATCTTCGATATTTCAGTATAGACAATTCACTTAAGTTTTCCTCCAATGCTACAAATAGATGGCAATACAAATTTATTTTTCATCACTTTTTTGCCCGCCAAGTATACACCAAAATTGACCAAGAACTTCGAAACGGGAGTGTAGAAGTGCTTCTACCTACAGAAGCTAAATACTAGGACATAATTACATAACTAACAAGCGAACCTCTCTCATCTCAACATTAAAACAAAATACAAAATACAAACGAAAAAAATAAAATAAACAGCTTCAGTCAGATCAAAAATCTACAAAAAACAAGGAATAACAGTACTATTCTATTCCTAGATACTTAGATAG
This sequence comes from Trichoplusia ni, assembly GCF_003590095.1. NCBI lineage: Eukaryota > Metazoa > Arthropoda > Insecta > Lepidoptera > Noctuidae > Trichoplusia > Trichoplusia ni. The sequence goes on from NC_039497.1 coordinate 3,522,882, forward strand.
AGTACATAAGCAATACCGTTATCAAGCCGCTTGATCAAACACCTGATCTACGCGAAGGTATAGGCACTAACACCATGTAACACTTAGGTACCGAAATCGTCTATAGGCAGCTGAGCGGTACTTGTAACACTAACTCTTCTATCGCATTCTGCATGATTCATAGAATTAGGTAAGGAATTAACACGAATTAGGGAAACCTTTCAATGGGTTGATGTTTGACTTGAGAAGTTTAAGTGTCACTTATGCTTTGTGCGTTTCACCATTAGGAGCTAATGATCAACATTTGGCAGATTTAAGACAAGTAAACTAAAAAATCGAACCCCGCACGAAGCTTATGAATTCTTATGAAGCGGAGGTTATTAAACATTAAAACCACAAGTATTAGGGGATAACAAGTCGGATACAGGTAATTATCAGTGTTTACAAGGAGCGACTGTCTATCTGACCTCCTCAAACCAGTTACCTGGGCAAGACGACAACCTTTAGTTAGACAGGCTGTCAGACTTTCTAGCTACTGACTAACCGTAACGACTGTCAAAGATGTATTAACAAGGGACCCAAAAATTTAACTTGCCTTCCGAAACACGGAGCAAATCGGCCTGGCCCGTGCTAACCAAGCTTAGCCTGTTATCGATCAATTTGTGCAGTAATAACATAGCCACGAGCAACTATCCAAGAAATGCACCATATTTTTTTTTATGGTTGTTGAAACGAGGGTTTCTCTGATGGCACAGACACTTCAAAAACCTCAAGAGATTATTCTAAAAACGTCAATCCATTAAAGAACTTTGCATACACGTGTCAATTTCTTACAAAATTCCAATGTCTTCTCAACAGTGAATACCTCAGTGAGCTTTCGAACACAGCAACAGGAAAATGGGAAATACATACATTTAATAATACAGTTACCATACCTGACAATTTGAACTCAATCCCCTTGTCGTAGAGTAACTTTACACTTGCCCCATCGAGATCCCAACTGCATCGCTTGCATTTAACTAACAGAACATATAAGAGATAGAATGGAATCGGCGGCCATGCCAACACACAGTACCAACACGATGAGTGCGGAGTCAACCTTCGGAAAGACGAATCATTTGTACGGTACGGCACCAACGAATTGTCCGATGTTCCGAATTAGTTTCATGATAAACTCAAAATAGTAAAAAATAAGATTTGGGGTATTTTTTTGCCCGTTGCGTGCCTCGCGTTCCCGTTATCGCCAATTGTTCCTATAAGTTGTTAAGATAATTTTGTGGTCGTATTTTCGTCGCTGGTACAAATGAACTAGGTCCACAGTCACCGTGTTCAAACGGTTTGTGCTAATTCAGTTGGAGGATAATCTATCCTTTAACTGAACTAGAAATTTTAATACAACACAAGATACTGATTGTTTAAACAGAGCCTGGACAATGTGTTTAATACTGCTTCTGTGAGTGGAAATAAAGACATGTCTAAGAGGAAAACGTAACATTTTATAAAAATTGAGCTCAAATCAAACATAAAATGGATTTCAACCATATTTTTTAAGAATTACTTCTTTTGCTTGGGGTATGGTATTAATTTACTTGACTTAAAGCAATATTCACAATAAGACCGTGCTCTTTTTAAACATATTACAGAATGTTAACGACATTTTTGGTAGTTATGATTTTTGTGGTTATCGAAAATGTGTTTTGTATTATTATTATTCTTTTCTATGTGTTCTGACACCGACAACCTTTATTAGTTAAAGTGGTTTAACGTTATCTGCACGAGAAGTGATGTTTGTCCAGTAATGAGATAATATAGGCTGATGTTTTATTTTTCGTCATTTTTTTGGACTGCGAGTGTAACTAATGTCAGTGATGGGGTAAGTTTAATAAAAAATCAAGTCCTACGATTAGTTATTGAAACACTTAAAATTTGTTCGTATAAACTACAGTATTAATCGATCTACCTCTTATATGTTCTGAAAAAACCTTAACATAACCTATATTAGTAAAAAAAACTACAAAAACTGTTCTGTGATGTTGAGTCTGAAGTTAATCTGAACGAAAATATAATAAAATGTTAAAATTTAAATTTAACTGAAATGTTATTAAAAAAACATTTGATTGTATCCTATCGTGTTAAAGTTAAGCGTTCGTTGCCACACGAAAAAAAATAAGGGCAAATATTTCAAAAATTGATTTAAAAATGGGGTAATAATACAAAAATTCTTAAAAACGTACGGCAGCGACCGTTTTAACGTGTATAATGTTCGGGAGATGAATTCGTACATACCTGATGCGTGCAGGGCGTTAGCTGTGTCGGCGGTGGTCTGAGCGCGCAGTAATGGGAATTCGTTGGTGCACTGGTGACACTGGTTCTTATTAGTCACCCAAGTCACCGGGCCCTTGCACGAGGGGCAAGAGAAGGCCACGAACAGCGACTGTTGGGGGAATGTTTAACTTAAAAGATTGTATGAGATCTCAAGTTTATAAACGAGAGATTTTCATATATCTCTTTATGCGCCAAGGCCTTGATTACCCCATAAGTGGGGTAATTTTCTTTAAAATCGACGTTTTTAAACATCACGTTACAAATAAATAAGTAGAAATTCGCCTCAGGAAAGTTATATTAATAATATGGAAAATTCACAAAAACTGTCTTTATACATGCGGGGATCGAGCCCACGACACATTGAGAAAACACGACGACTCATACGCCGCAGCTATTTGAACATCTGAGATGGGAGTCAAAAACAATATTCATATAGATACGTACGGTAAAATCTTTCCTTGAGTCATCACTACAGGCTTGGCAAGCGCAGTTGAATCCGTATTGCGCTTGCAGTTTCTCTTTTCTGATGTGAAGAGCCTCTCTAGCGTAGTGAGGACCGTATGAATTGAATACTTCAGCTCCTTCAGGGATTTCTTTGTTCCCTTTTACAAAAAGCTGATTCCTGTAGAACCTGTTGAGAAAATGCTGAATTTATGATCTGTACTTAATGGTAAGCATAGAAATTTATTCAAGTAATTTTGATGACTGCATGGATACCTGGTTTAGATCACCTACCAAATCCACTGTGTGCGACGTGTTGCGGGTTTGATCCAAGCGTAGGACAAGCGTTTCTGTGAAACCTCCCCGGCTCAAGGAATAACTTCCTTAGTGTGGGAGTTGTTTTTAAAGCAAGAAACAAATCCTCATGCTCAAGAATTTAACCCCAGTGACGCGAAAACTAACAAAAACTAAAATTATATGCACAAAAATCATCTAGACGTAGAACACAAGTGCGAGAATCAAACCCAGAACACATCGCGCACGTTGTTCTTTGGTGTCGTGACTTACACCACCAGGTCACCAATGGAGTCAGCATTTTTTGACATTAAATGATGAAAACGAACTTACACATTGATGATGTTCGGATCACAGGAGTGATTCATCATACTCGCCGCGGGATAGATCGCGGTGCCCACTTTACAGAAGCACTCCAGATAGTCCCCAGCTAAAAAACAAATGATACAGTAGTATCATCCAATTATAATTTATTTCAAATATATTCCATTCGCAAAATAATTCCATCATTTTGCAGCTAGTCGACGTCCCCATGAGCGAAATACCCGTGAAATCAATTCCAATAAAATCCCCAATTTAATTCAATTAAACGCTCTATAAATAATTGGATATACTTACGGAACATTTCCGAAGGCTGCTGCGAGGTGTTAATATCTAACACCGTATGAGCGTTAATAACCAATTGGCCAAGCGTGCGAAATATTAACGCACAAGCCAGTAACTTCATTTCTTCCGGAGGCAACGCATATCCGACTTTGTCCGTAAAGAAGTCGAAAAACGGGGTACATGTCTCCAGGTAAAGTGTAAGCATTGTGGCGGTCTACAAATAATTTGTCAATGTTCAATTAATGTTCAATTTTCAATTACCAATTAACTAAACGAATGTTTTTTATAAGACTCTTTTTTAAAGGGTGTTTAGTTGAGTCGTGTACCTTTATATATCAAATTATTAAGTTAATCAGGATCCATATTTTCAAAAGTATAAGTCAAAGTAAAAAATGGCGTGAACCAACTAAATGCCCTTCAAAAAACGACACAACAATGTAGGAAATTAAATGAAATACACGCGAATTACAAGTAAAAAAAAATCGAGTTTGCTTGGCAATATATGTCGCGATCGTTTAGCAATTACATCGCAAGGCGGGCGCAGCGCACAAATAAAAGACGAATATTCACGTCTGCCGTCATCACATAAAACAATTGAAAACATCCAATCCCATTGATCGTCTTACCTCAAACCAATGGGATAATAAAATGGAAAACTCTAGAACTTAAACATACAGCTCTTGTTCTCACCAGCGCATATTGGATGTTATCCGTTATGGGCGCCGCGTCGACGTTCGACGATAAGTGGAACATCGTGTAGAAAGGATCGAGATCTCGTTTAAAAGACTCGACCTTCCCAATTCTCATATAGGCATCAAATAAATCAGCAGCCGTCCTCGGGGACCCAGAACCGGCTGGCAGCCTAGGGAAACCCCTTTGAGCGTATTGAATCAACACCCTGAAAACAGTAGCAGTATAAATCGAAATCCTCTCAAGAAAATATAACATTAAACACAAAAAAAGCCTTCATAAATTCAACAACTTAATCCCACGTAAAAATAAAAAAAAATACATTCATTCATATCAGTAAAAAAAAAACTGAAAAGAAATAAAAAAATAATCTGATAACTTGCTAATATGTTCAAACGTACCTAAAAGCGAGGTGGGCAAGACCAAAAACTGTAGTAAGGTTCTTTTTATTTCCGGGACAATTCCCACGGTGTTGGGTTAAGTTGCTAAATAGATAAAGCATTCGGACTATTTTAATTTCAATTCTTCAATGGTAAAAATAATATGAATGTAAATTATTATACCGTACCTGAGTGCGAGATGTGAGATGCCGATAACGTTGAATATGTTGGCCCTTACGCCGGGGCACTCCCAACGGTGGTATGACGCATTGCTGTGGTATAGGCAGGACTCGCTGCAGAAGACTGCCCGAGAGCAGTAATCGCATCTGTGTACGAGAGACGAAGGTCAACAATACTGTTTCTTTTGTTAAGTTATTTAGCGGGATTTATATATCGGATTTGCGAGTCGGTAATACGAATGTCACATTAAAATGGATAAGATTTGTGAACACTATACTATGTCCGCGCTAAGTTGGACTTTGTGAAAGGGTGTGAAATTCTGCATTTAGTGAGGGGTAGTGATCCGATTAAAAGTAAAATTCGATTTTGTTCCGGAATATTTTTAAATCGATTTAATAAGCTAAAATAATTAAAGCTATACTAACTAATTTTATAACGATTTCGTATTTACCAATATGTAACAGCATTCGACTACGTTTTTATAACTCATAAATCATAAATGTTTTCATTCTGTCACTTTTTAATAATTAACTTTGACAGTTTTAATTTTCATATAATATTCTTATGTTTAAAACTAAATTAAATTGACGATAATTTAATTAAGAAAAAAATTGTAGATCACGCATTTAACTTTTATTTTTTCGAAATTCTCACTTTTCGTATTTGTTACGTAGTTTGACATATGTCAAAACTGTCACCTTAGCGCGGACAGAGTATACTGACAGATGGTAAATTTATATATAGGGAGGAAACAGCCATATTGGAATCTCGAATCATCTCCAAGTCAGTTTGAATGATGATCAATGCACGTTTCGTAAGAGATATTTGCGTGGTAATGGACGATATGAATTAAAGTATAAAAATGAAGAAAAAAGTGAATCCTACGTAAATAGGGTATTTGACGAATAAATTGTTTAGTCCGTCAGAGAGATTTCCAAAAAAAAAGCCCTTATTTTGTTGTAAACAACACAGTAAACACATATATATATATATATAAACGTAAACTGATATAAAATCTTGTGTGACGTCACTTAGCAGTACACTTTTTAATAGGAAGTGATGTTTTAGCAATATTATAAATGCAAAAGTATCTCTGTCTGTCTGTCTGCCCGGCTTTTACACCAAATCTGCTGTACCCAGCTGCTGTAATGAAATTTGGTACACAGATACTCTAGAATCTTCTAATGGGTTTCAAAGTTTATAAGAAACTTTTCTTTGGAATACGGCTTTAGAGCTTGGCTTAATTTTGTCTTTTGATTTTATTTTGCTTTAAAAAGTGTACAGCGCAACTAGAGAGAAAGCTCTCTGAAAGCCGAAAAGTCCACACGGACGAAGGCGCGGGCAACAGTTAGAAAAATACTTATTCAATATTTTTTGGAAATCCGTCTGACGGACTGAACAGATTTATATTATTAGCTTTAGTCATCATGATTTTCTGCGAGTACGAGAATAGTAGATACAAAAAATCATACAGTTGTCAATATCTGGACGGTAACTCACGTTATCTTGTGACGGAGTTATTGTAAACGTATGAACTCTAAATCAGATTGTGATGATAATGTCAAAAATAAATATCTGGCAGTGAAGTGGACGACGTGCTGATGATGATGAAGTTGATGAACGAGCTGTGATGAGGTAAAGTCGTACGCTCCAAAATGGATTAAAAGAAGACTTGTAAATACACTTCGTATATCCCATGTTGGAATTAACGCCATTACAACATTCGAAATGATCCTCCCGTGATTGGTGATGCTGGCCAAATATGTCGCAAATGTTGGTGGTGTGGGTCTAAATCTCTCAATACTCGCTAATTTGTACCTGGTGCAAACATTGGGGCCAATACTTCTTAAAAGGTCGTTAAAGTACTTACAGTTGCCAGATTTTCTCCGTAATTAATTCTAGCTCAATGTTACGTCTTAAGTGAAGTTGGTAAAAACTTACATTTATGGCGAAGCTGCGAAGTCTTGTCGAAGAATTGCTGTGATAGTTCTTGTACCAGAGTCGCGGGAACACTTGCGGACGCTTAGGGGAAAAGGATCCGCAAGCGTTCTCGGGAAACCGGAACAGAATGTACCGGGGACGGCCGCGCAGAATCTTCTCAGCAACTCTTGGAGAGATATGCTTCAAACGTGCTAGAAAGAAAGATGCATCCTATGCGGAGTTCGTACCCGTTTCTCATTTACACAATTAAGTTTTTTATACGTATCTATTATCTGTCTTAATGAGGTTTTGATGTGCTACAATGAGATTTAATCTATACTAATGTTATAAAGCTTATTTGTTTGTTTACTTGAACGCAATAATCTGAGGAACTACTGGGAGCATTTTTTAAATTGTTTCAATGTTACATAGCTTAACATCAAAGAGAGTTATACACAATTACGCTATCATCAAAAGGAACAGAACAGCAATGATAAGTGTTATAAAAACCCGGAGAAATTATCAATTTTACGGAAATGATCTTCAAAAAAAAATCCAAAAGTATTCGCGACTGTATAATGACTATATTTTAAGGTTGACTCACAATAACACTTTTTACAGCAATAACTTTGTTAGACAACGCCCGTTTCTGAACCCTGACGCAAAAACGGCGGGGTGTTATAAATTCGTGTCTGTGTGTATTTTCATCGTATTTTATTACATTTGATCGGAACGGTACGGTTAATCGTAATAGTTTTACAAAAAAAATCTTTAATATTTTTCTTTAATTAAATTTTAATTTAAAACCGTGGTTTTTGGGGATGTTTTATTTGATAATCTTATGAAGTTAAGTCAAAACCAGGACACTGATGGTCCAAAGAAGACGTGGATTGCGGATGAAACATGGCATGCGATCAAAGAAAGGAAAATCCTGGTCGTAGCTAGAAGTGATTCCGAACGACATCAGTGTAAACTGCTCTCGGCAAAGGCACGGAGTCTCAGTCGCAGTGATTATAACCAATATCTTAATTCTATAAGCCAGAATATTGAGGATAACGCGCAGACCTTGCGGACAAGTGACCTTTTTCAGTTAAGACCTAAAACCTGGACCATGGAAGATGATCAGGGTAAATTACTGACAGAAATAGATCTTGTGATAGAAAGGTGGCTCTACAAGGACCACAGAATGTTACAATGCCGTCAGTCCAGCAATTTTGTAGTTGAAAGTAAGAAGCATTATGAGTAAGCTTAAAAAAATTAGTCAGCCGGAAAAGACATATAATCAGAACAGAAGAACTCACATCTAGGAGACTCAGGTGTTGAGATCTTACTAGACGCAGGCCTGGAAGGAGTCGCTTTTGATAGCGCTGCACAAGAAGAGCTCCACGAAATCCCAAGCAAGTAAGATAATGGTTTATATCATCCAGGATCAGCTACTAGCATACTGCCACGCCAAATACTAGACGAACAGGCAGGTTTTGTCAAACATGGCACCAGAGAGCAAATTGTTAACCTTAGGCAAATGCCGAGGATTTAACATCCCAATTCTCCAGTGATTCATTGACTACTCAGAGCCGTTTGACTGTGTATGGTGGGACTGCCTCTGGAAAATTATGCTCGAAACGCAGCTATTTAGTAGAGTGGAGTACAAAAGCGAGATGGTAGGACTCTCGATCAACAAATCAAAGACCAAAGTCATGATCATTGATCGAGCTGGATTAATCACACGGACTGGAGAAGTCACAGGTTTAGTAATTGTGAATGAATTCATCTACATTAATCAACGCACATGGAGGCTGCGAGAAGGAAATTCGGAAGCGCATTCAGATAGCCAAGGCGGCTTTAAGCAAAATGTCGGGACTGTGGCAGAACAGGAACATTTCCAACTCATCCAAGAAGAGACTCGTAAGAATCTTGGTCCACTTGATATTTCTCTACGGCTCCGAGTCTTGGTCAATACCCGCAGTAGACCAAAAAAAGATCGAGGCTTTTGAAATATGGTGCTGGAGGAGAATGTTGTTTGCCATGGTTAGCAATGAGACATAAGTTCATTCTTGATCAGCTAGAGGTCAAAACTAGACTCTCCACTGCTATCAGCGGGTACTGAGTTTCTATGGTCATATTGCTCGAAGACAACCGGATAATATCGATAAGATGGTTTTGGTTGCCAAAATGGACAGAAAAAGACCACGCGGGCGATCACCTACCCACTGGTCTGACTAGATGAAGGCAATAACCGAACTAACCATAACCACAGCCCTGAGGCAAGACGAGGGCGGAGTAGTATGGAAGAGGATCGTTAAAGACTCCATTAAGGCGTTTCAAGACGGACACGACCTTCAGCAACGAAGAATACGATAAAGAAATATAAGTAGTAAAAAAAAAACTAGTAGTTCCATATCCAAAAAGTTGACGTTCTACGAACTACGGAAACGTGTTAAAGCTGTGATGTGAACTAATATATATTTAACTAGCAGTTGCCCGCGACTTCGTCCGTATGGTAAGGAAACCCGTAGTACATCATTTTGTTCTATTTTCAAAAGTATTAGCAGCGTACGCAGAAATAGGTTTTCGATTTTACACCTTTGGTTTCATTATCGCAATTTTCTTACGGAACCCTAATATTTTTTAAAATAAATTATAGCCTATGTTCAGCGGTGATAATGTAGCTTCACAACAGTGAAAAAAAATTATCAGGTAAAGATGAAATCGCAACAATAAACGGCAACTTTATTTAAAAGTTAGCGTATTAATGTAAATATGGTTCAACACCAAATTAACAGAAACGATTTTATTTAGCAACCGTCGTGCATCAGAAGAATTAATCATTATTAAATGATGCACCGGTTTACTCACGCGTCTTTAGTTTCGGACCCAACCAGAGAAATATATTTGCAAGGAAAGCGTTGTTTTGGAACTAAATCGATTACCAAAGTATTGTTATAGTGAGTCAATCTTCAAGGATAGGCATATTCTGTCGCGGACTTTTTAAGGTGTATTGTACTATTTTCGTCTAATCTATCTCGTATGGTTCAGTCAGCGTTTGCAAGGCTAGCTTAAAAAAGATTAATCTATACTAATATATAAAGCTGGAGAGTTTGTTTGTTTGTACGCGCTGATCTCAGGAACTACTGGTCCAAATTGAAAAATTATTTTCGTGTTGAATAGACCATTCATCGAGGAAGGCTTTAGGCTATAAACCATCACGCTGCGACTAATAGGAGCGAAGATACAATCGAAAATGTGAAATAATCAGGGCAGGTATAAATCATAACTTATATCTTCTACCCACGCGGACGAAGTCGCGGGCAACAGCTAGTTACTATAAAAACCTCCAAAATTATAAGTAGCCCTCTACTATATTACGAATGTATTTTACATTAACACCTTTCTCATGAATTACTCTATGTATTAAAAAACCACGTTAAAATCTATACCAGTTTTAAAGATATAAGCGTATTTATTTATTTATGCTTACACGGCTCACCAAATACGTTAAGATATAATAATAAAAAAAATACAGTATTAGGATTAGCTATTCTACTCAGTATATTGAGACGGATAAATGGCGTTAGTGACTTCGTTTTGTAATATTTACTAGCAGTTGCCCGCGACTTCGACTATTGTCAATAGTATTAGCAGCGTACGCAAAAATAGGTTTTCGATTTTACACCTTTGGTTACATTATCGCAATTTTCTTACGGAACCCTAATATTTTTCAAAATAAATTATAGCCTATGTTCAGCGGGGATAATGTAGCTTCTCAACAGTGAATTAATTTTTCGAATCGGTCCAGTAGTTTCGAAGCCTATTCGTGTCAAACAAACAATCAAATCTTTCCTCTTTATAATGACGTAATTATTTTTTTTAATTTTGATACAACTCGCAATTTGTTTAAGAATCTCGTTCTCCGTTGTTTGTAACGTTGACATATGATATCTGTCAAAGAGGTCAACTTACTACGGATAGACTACTGAGACTAATTTATCTTTCAAATAAACAAAATAAAATCGGTTGTCTGTAAATTCGTTTTACTGACAATAGTTTAACTTAACAACGTCACAAGAAAATACTGATGGAATGTTTGTATTTTCCCACGTTTTTATACACTCACTTTTCTTGTTTGTTTGCCGTTCCGGTTTGGTTTTTGCAACTCGATTTTGAGGCACTTCCCGATAAGCTAGCAGGCTGAAATTTTATCAGCTTCAAACCCTATGACAATGCAATTTAAACTATAAAAACGGCTGGACCGATTTAAATAAAATTTGAATGGAGCGAGACAAAAAACGTGATTTTATAGATTTTTAAAATCTATTAATTTTCATTGGAACAAAATTGACAATGGAACGCCTCAGAGCGAGGTGACGCCGCATTTTCGTACGTACGTGCAGCCGACTCTATCTAATTATAAGCCGTCAAAACAAAACAAAATCGCTTTATCTATACGAGAGTCACTCACACACCGAAACGTCTATTTATAACACATCGTTTTTATGCATCGGGAACTAAAATTGTATGTACTATAACATTGATCTATTGAAAGTTCTAATAACGGATACTTAGATGTGATATACATATACACCGTAATTTTTTAGTCGTCTTACAATAATAAACTAATAATAAATTAATAAAATAATTTAATAATTTATTATTCATAATTTAATTTAATAATTAATTAATAATTAAATAAAATAACAAATTAATACGTACGAACTATTTGAAATCGAGTCTAATTTGAATACTTTCAGTGTTAAATAGCTCAGTTATTGAGAAAGGGTTTAAGGATTATTATACACCGTGATTTTTAGTCGTCTTACAAAAGCAGCCCAGTTCATGTATCCAATGACTAGAACACGTTCATGATAAAAAAATAGGTTTTTATGAGATTTGAAGAAATTGAATATGCAATTTTTATTCAGTATTATGATGCAATTCGTAGCTTTTTAGAAACACAGCTCTGTTGCGAGCGCGGTCCGAGCCTTGTAACAAGGGTGAGGGGCGCGAGCGGCGGCGTTTTATCATTTTTAAGAGTATATTTCAGATTTCTCTAGTTTAATTTTTCTTCGTACTTACTATCTTACTTCATGATAAAAAAAAATATAATCACGCCTAGGGGTATTTTACGTCGGATACATGAACTGGGCCGCTTTTGTAAGACGACTAAAAAATCACCGTGTACCTATATTCACGAGAAAATAATACGGGTTACACTCCGGGAGTGCCGGCAGAAGTGAAAACTTGAATATTAACGTTGTGTATTTTTAATATTCTGAAATGGTTAGGGAATAACTTTACACGATTTGTTTTAATAATATTATCATAATTAAATTACTATCATTTATGTGTTAGAATACAATACTTATTTATTTCGCTATCGATGCAGTATTGTGCTAAAGAAGTTTTCGTCTTACGATTTTTCGATCAGGTCACGTGTCCTGACGCGAGTTTAACGGATTTTACTCATAAAAAAAAAGTATACAACGCCGCCAAAGAAAGTTTTCACTTCAAGAATATCACGGGGAAAATTGAGTGATAATGATAGCATAAGTGTATTAATAGGGATTTAGATTTATACTAGCTGACCCAGCAAACGTTGTTTTGCCGATTTTTTTTATAGATGTATGTATTTTTAATGCCACATTATAAGAAAAAGAAAACAAAAAAAATCGTCCAAAAAATAAAATATTTTTTTTTAGTGTGGGCAACCCTTGTAGGGGTATGAAAAATAGATTTTGTTCTATTCTCAGACCTACCCAATATGTTTACAAAATTTCATAAGAATCGCTCGAACCGTTTCGGAGGAGTACGGTAACTAACATCGTGACATGGGAATTTTATATATTAGAAGAGAAGAAGATAAAAGAAGTATGTTTATCAGTTATCTGTCATAATACAAGCTTTGCTTAGATTGACACTAGATGGCGTTGCATCGTTGTGTGACAGTAGTATAATGTATTATTTTTAAATCCCTTTTATATAGACTTGAGCAAACATTTAAGAAATATTTCTTTATATTATTTTTAAATCCCTATTATATAGACTTGTGCTATCATTTAACGGATACAGTTGTTAAACAACATTTTTAGTGAGTGTAACACGTGAGATCGGAAAACGAATAAGCGAATGTGGCTTGTTGGGTAGCTTTGCTCGTTCGGGAGCTATGATGCCACAGTCAGACAAACAGACAGAAACATCAAACTTATAATGCCCCTCTTTTTGCGTCGGGGGTTAGTAAAAAACAGTCCTTTATCGCAATAAGCTCGATAATTTACTTAAATGTTTTGGATTATACTAAAAAAACCGAATCAAGTGCGAGGTTACGTACAAATAGACTAAGAGACCTAATAGAGACTATTTAGCAAATAAAATGGTCACCCATCATATTTACGGCCGCACCAATCGTTGCTTAACCTCGATTCTTTATTATTTGGTTATAGCTCATCAGGTTCATCATCAATAACCATTTATTCCTGTCTAGCTATCACAGTATATGAGATAGTGGTGTGATAACAGACGGACGGACGGATAGGGAAACCATAGCAAAACGGTTCAGTTTTGAACCCTAAAAACAGCCTTTTTGTGGAGTGATTAAGAAAGCTGTCTATCAAATTAATTTTATTGTCATAGGTTAAATTTCAAATATATGTGAATTTAAAAGAAATCTAGTTTCTTAGTACTGGATATTGACGGCATTAATATTAACAAGCAACGGATAATATGTGATTTTGAGCTTCAGTGTGTCACTAGCATATTTTGAAATCCATTTTTCAAACTCGCATGATACACTCATTTTACATTATAAATCAGTTATACAAAATGACATAGAATTTTTTGTAAAATCATAAAATCAAGTCCGGTAATCGAACCCAAGACTTTCACGGTAAACATTATTAACAAACTTCAACCTGATAAGACGATATCAATAACAGCTGCCTCCTTCAGCAAACAGAACGACCACCTGTCACAAAAATATCCACTCACCTTAAAACACTTAAAACAGCGCCATCTGTTATTTTTTACCGGAACTTTTTCAACAAGACGTTGACGACGTTTTCAGCACCTGTATAACTTCACACATTGGTTCCAACGGTCAATATTTATCGAAAAAGTTTAGTTTTGACTAAAGTTGGAGTTGAAAACGTTGGAGCCAATATGTAAGGCTGTTATTGGCTTAACAATATCACTCACCCAATCACGGATTCGTCGCCGGCGCAGCAGAAGTCGCAATAGTTGGGGTTCGGCAAATGTTTGTCGCTCAGACGAACAGACGCGAACGCTTGCTCGACGAACAGGACGTCGCCTCTCTTCACTGGTCGATTAGTGACGACGTGGCGACCTTGTTGTTCGTTCATTCTGAAAAGATAAGTCTATGTAGATGTTTGCCTAGAGGAATAAGAAAAAAGGCTCTAATAATGAGGTCCTAGTAAGACTGTAGGTTGAGAAAATGAGACCGAGACGCCCATAGCTCAGAGCGAGGAGGTTGTAGGTCTCTTGAGCTAACGACGGAGATTGTGAATGGAAAAAACCAAACAGGAACTTTCCCGCCAAAACAAGTGAAACGCGGACAGTCAATCATTAGTGCTGAGAGCCTGGTATAAAAGATACCAATAAAAGAGAAAGACCGTTTCTTTTTTTAATCGTTTTAACGGACTAATCTCTGCAAAGGCTGAACCGACTTTGATAGGAATAATGAGGCACGACAAGCGTCTGAATCTCAAAACCGCGAACAATGTCAAAGAGACAAGTGAAAAATATTCAAGCAATGTTGTAAGACAAAGCCTTATACTACGGATCGAAGCTTAAAAACAATCTAAAATCTAAATGTTGTAATATCTAAAGACCAAATGGCAAGAAGTCAAGTTGCTTGCAGAAGACACCCATATACCAGGACCTAGGAAAAGTAAAAAAAATATACTAAAGATGTCTTCATCACCATCCAGGATCATCAGCAACTGCTTCGATGAGACAGCAAGGAGTTTGAAGTTGAAACTAAACAGCTAAGGAAGTAAAATGTCAACAAAATTGTTTTTTTTTTTAAACTGTATCTCTTCAGCCGGTTACTATCTGGGAGAAAAATGAAAAAAAAAACAATGTCACCAACGATACAAAACTTAAATCTAAATACTTACCATGTTTGGTAAAGGGTAATAAAACAACAACGTTCCTTTATTTTTATTCATTTTATTTGTACTTAAAACTAAGAACGCTTAATACTAATTAAGACTAATAACTTAATGCCATATGGTCTTCAGATAATCAGGTAACAGCTGCTCGTTCACTGTACTAAAGAAAATAAAAGTGTCTGCGTCACCGCTGCCCGTAGTGCTAAAGTGAAAATCTAAAAGCTACGGATACTTACTTCAGATCAACAACCATTGAAGCTCCCCTGAAGTTGGGGTTCTCTCCATTGTGCAGCTGAGGGTACGAGTCATACTCCGTCACCGGGTACTTGCGAGATGTTGCTATCTTCTCGTTCACTTCGTTGACCAGGCGTTCGAATTCAGCTGCAAAAGAAGAAAAACTATTAGTACCAAGTATGATAAAAATAAAAGTATTTGTTTTGTTTACTTGTGTGTTGTGTTGATACGTACCAAGTGAGTGCCCAGTCAGCCCGACCTTTTCATTGTGATCGAGTGCAGCATTGACTGCCTCGGCTGCCGCTTGACGGTGTCCTGTCTCCACGAAACATTCAGCTCTACGAAGAAACAGCTTGTGCTGCAGTTCTATAGGGTAGCGGTTGCAGAAGGCTCGATGTACATCTGTTAGCGATTCCTGCATCAAAAAAAATTATAATTAATAGGAAAATAGATATAAAATAATGTATTGTAAAGTAATAAATCATTTTCTTTTTCATTTTACGCACCTTGTACAGTCCAAGTTTGACTGTTGCTGCTGATCTATTCGCCAGAGCGAGAGAGTACATCGGGCCCGTCTTGACCGCATACAGGACAGCCTTCGTGTAGCATTGAAGGCTCTCTCTGTAGTTCCCTGCTTTATATTTGACGTTACCCCTCTTCCGCCACAGAAGAGAGATCTCGTCACTTTTGAGCGATGATGAGTCATTGGACATTTTACAGTCATACTTGTTTTTCATTTGCACCAACCATTCACCAAAGATGTGCCTGATTAACAAACAGAAGATTTTATTAAAAACTATTTGGTTTTATTCCTTGACTATAAGATGATTTTTTTGGCCTTTGCCCAGCAGTACCTAGATTTTTCAGCCTAAATCATTGATTTAAATCACCAAAAAAAATTATTAAATGATTTTGCAAAGAGAAAAAAATGCAGAGCAGATATTTCGCAAGAGGCTTATCACACATAGTTTATTAAATTAAATCTGGGCTTTATTTGATTTGATTTCAAACCCAGAAAATTATTAATGTCTTAGAAATTTTTAAGTGTAAAAATGTAATAAGAATTCTAACAGAAAATAATTTTTTAACACTTTAGAGTTAAAATTCTTAAAAAAGACAAGATTTAATTTAACAAAACACATTTTCTAACTTAGCTGTTTGAAAAAGTTGAGGAAAAAATCGCGAGCTTCGCAGAACACATATTAAATCAATAAATTGCCTCTGGCTGCCTCATACCACCAACTTAAAAGTACAAGCTAGACTTGAGCCTAGATGACCTGCGCGAACCTAATATTGATTTTCTAGTGCACCCTAAAAATGGAGCCTAACTGCGTACTTACCTGATGCCATGGTGCTTCCAGAAGTACGCCAGATTGTCCAGTGACCCATCAGCTCGCCGGTTGTTATTCTTCTCCTCGAACGCGATAATGCACAGAAGAATCTCCCATTGCTTGGCTGGGTCTTCCGGCAATACATCGCTCTCCATTCTGGATCAAGTTTCTATGACTCTCGCGATGCGCCAGTAAAATTCTTCTGAAGACATCACGGGAACAATGGGCTTCTTTTGCACTGCACTGTGCACTGGGAGCTGACTAGAGCTTCCCCTCGCGGTAAACTGGAGCGAACTGTAGGTCGGATCTCGAAAGACTTCGGGTTAGCCGGGAAGCGGCGCCAATTTATACCCTGTGGGTGGGAAACGGGTGTTTGTTATTGATTTTGACGGGCGGCCCCCCCTGTGACGGGTGCGCGTTTCGTTCGACGCATAGGTCAGCCGTTGTACGCATGTCTTGCCGCAGCGGAGCCGCGTTGGGAGCTGCCGATTGGTCCGCGGAAACACCAACGCATATCTAGAACATCTGCATTTAAGTACTATACGTACTAGGTTACCTATGCATTTATAGTGCCGCGCCCTGCCACGCCCGAACATTTCCTTTGTCTTTGTATGATACATTGAAATTTTCTTACTTTTTGGGCTTTTGAGAATCTTATGCTTACAGAACGAGTAATGTATGTTGAAAACAACCAAAATGGTCCAGTGTGTAAAGGAAAATAACTGTAATGACAGGGTCCTGACTGTCAAAATGCCAAAATTTGACATACCAAATGCGGCATGATTACCATGAGTCAAGTAGCTGTCACAACAAACGACTCCTCCGAAAAAAATACCCCTCGAATTATTTGGGAATAAATACGAATAATTTTATTTTTATATTTGATGTTTAAATTAGCATTTGATCACAATCAAGTACCTAATGAATAGAGATACAATTCGATAATCTTTGAAATAAAAATAACACTTGTTTATAGTATATGTTTTTCAAGTTATAACTACACTCCATTTATAATCCACTCTAAAAAATCCATACGTAATCAAAGAATACACAAAAAAACAATATTTACCACGCCTGTAACAAAAACAATGTCGCTCAGACAATGAGACACTATACTTTGAAGCGCCTACGTAAAAATAAACGCGCCTACTTTGACAGATAAAGATGTGTTGCTACTTCTATTTCGTAAGGAGCTACGCAACATAAGAAAATCAAGTGCTTCACAAAAAAAAAATGAGATGAATATATAGTTTAAAATTATATTAAATTAATAAATTTATCATTGCCCTAAGTTATTACATATATAATAGGTCCAATCATTATAAGATTACTTTTTAAATACGAAATTACAACATTATATTTTATAAATAATCAAAATAAAAATCGTATCGGGACATCATAAAAGCAATGTGGTCGTATCCATTAATATATAATAACCTTAGAAGCTGCAGTTCTAAGAATCTTATTAATTAATCCGGAACGTACTAAAATTTTCCACGGTACGTGGGCGAAACTAATTTTCCACTCAATAGATGGCGTTACATGCGAAGCCGTCACAAAAAAAGCCCTATTTTCATAGTTTTTTGCATGCTAATTCGTAGGTTCCCATCTAAAGTGGTCGTCCGTGCAAAATATATGAACTGCAATTGCAACTTGCACTCCCAGGGGCACAATATTGGTTTCACATTCGTGTCATGGTTTTATAAACTTAATGTTTGAAAGTTCTGAGCCCTTTTCCATACAATCAGACTTATGATTACGCTTACATTCCACTAAAGGGTGTCATGAACTAAAATCGGGTTCTAATAAGGATAAAGAAAAGTGCTCCTTGCATTCCAAAACCTAAATACAATTCAACCATTTTATAATCTCATTGTACAAACAATAATCAACCTTATCTTGTGTACGTAAGGATCAACCGAACTGCATATGAATATGGTTTTAGCTGACGTTCGTTCCGGGCAGTGTGTTTTAAACACAAACGAAAAGCTGATTTATGCAGCTGTCATAAAGATTAGGTTAGTAAAGCAACAGTTGGCTCGTTAAACTACTGCTGGGTTTTCCTTTGTTCACCGTACGAGACAAGCAATAACGTACTTTATCATGTAGCAGTAAAGTCTATAACAGACGCATAGTTGAGTTGGTTCAAACATGTGTTGTGTTAAATGGTCTCTAATGGCGTGATGGTCAATTGTTATCCTTTTAGAGATTTCTTTCGTACTAGTATAAGGCCCCGGTTTCACTTATTTAAAAGGGAAAATAATATCAAAGCAAAATATATGGGACAATCGAAATTGAAAAATGGAAGTCGTTTCTCAAAAATGTTATATTCGAATTTCAAACGCTTTTTTTTCTAACTACTATAGGCATCTGTCAAGCCAACGTCTTCACGTCATTCGAAAACGTCAGCCATCTTGCTTTTCTATTAAGCAAAACCTTCATGACTTTCAACCTTTAAATTACCTGCAGTGAAAATACAAGTAGAAATTGTAATAGATAGGTAGGCTACAGTACGTTCAGCGAAGGTTCTAGAACATCCATCGATCGATTTTCGGAGACTGCGCTGTGATGCAACGAGTGGGCGAAGTACGTTGTTGTGATATTCACGGGAAATGTTCAGCTATATGTACCACTGATGTTGTGTATCGTAAATGTCAGGGGTCGGTGCGACTCCCACCACCCACCCGACTGCAACGTGAAGTAAAATTGAGCGTATCTCCACTTGCAGATTTATGTACTAGATTTTCTCATACAATGTTCTACTTGTATTTTTATATTAGTTTGATTTGTTCCTTTTTTAGGCTCAAACGTCGTGATAGACATTTAAATAGGTTTGGTTAAGTATCTGTTGGGATAAGAAACTTTTTGCAGCGATTTCTAAGATTTAGTTTTTCAAAGCTTGGCAAAAAGTGACTATCCAAATTGGTTGATTCGCTTGTGTTTTTGAGCCTGAAGGATAGACAGAGATTCTTTCAGATAATGTATGACAGTTTGAACTGGTTTATTTTACTTAATCAGCACGACGTTACTGCTGTTGGTTACCGCCAAAGCAGTGTATCTGAATGGGTACCAACTTAGACCAGCTTGGTGGCAACGGGCTTCCCCCCAAAGGGGTCGAGTTAACCGTAAGGTGATGTCCTCTAAGGTATTATAATAATCGGATTCAGTATGTCAGTTTGAGCTATGTAGTATCTAGTACTGTTACTGCAGCCCAAGTCATGGTATAGCCCAAGTCGCGGTGTTAACTTTTTTTTTTACCTGGCGAATTTCTCATAGATTTTCTCCGCCCAGGGGAAGGCGGAGAGGTGCGCCGGTCTCCTATCTGCTAAAACCACCGGGGTGCTTCACCCTTCCCTTGTACCTGAGATGACGGGAACGCAATTCAGCTACCGCGATCCCAGGCAGGGACGCTACGAGATAGCCGCAACATGAAACATTTTAGAGAGGCACGGAGAAGCACCGCGCGCGCCCTCCTTGATTCGCGGTGTTAATTAGCGTAACTTCAGTTTGAGCTTGTACCGTCGTAGCCTAGCCTAGTAACTAGCAATCATATATTCCGAATGAGAAAAGAAATACTGATATATTATATTGATTAAGGGAATCGAAACCAAAAATTCAGCGTTTTAAATAATTTGGGATTAATTTTTGAAAAAAATCATATATCCGAAATGGGAAAAAATACCAAGGCATTCAACAAACAGAGTTACGACCATACAGAAAAACTATTGGCAAAGAGACCGAACTCAAAAATTCAGTAATTCAATTAATACCGGACGAGTTTGGTCAGCATTTATAACGAAACCCCTATACCGTATTACGCAATATTTCATCAGTACAGGTGCACTCATATCTATAGTGAGTGTTCACCCCTCGCCTGTCGGGGACATGCCTCCCCCGTAACCGCGCTTGCGTTGCACTATGCGACGCAGAAGCGGCCCAACTCGAATAGATGTATAATGAAAGCAATATATATGGCAAAGAGGAACAGCGTAATACGGTGCAATGAAAACATGGACTTCGAAAATTTTGTAGAGAGTAGTATGTTATGTTGAAGTATTGAAGACTGTAGTCATGGTCAATACTGATCTAAGCACATGAAAAATGTGAAGAAACTCAGGCAGATACTATAGATTACGACAGAGAGAAGATAGATTATACTATTATTAGATATACACTAGACCTAATTATAGATTTTTTTTTATAGGCTACAACCTACCAAATTCAATTTTGTGTGTATACAAGTATATGAGCTAAACAATTTCATTATACTGAATGTTTTGAAAGCCGTTAATTTTCGGCCATATACCTACTTAGGGAGTCCATAAATTGCATTTCAGCATTCCTATTGCATTATATTGTAAACGGAATGACAGCGTGCTGCTGGGGAATTTGTTGCGCCGTTTCTTGTCTCACAGCAAAAGCACTTAGGAAGCGGGGAAGGGTGGGCGAAACTGGTTGCTGTCCAATGTAATCTGACCTTAAAAAAGAGCTACTTAGTGGCCTAATTTGAATAAATGACTTTTGGTCCTATCAAGAAAGCGCATAGTATCCAGTTACTTTGTATAGTTATTTGCTTAGGATGTAGGTCTTTGCAATGAACAAGGTGGTTACAATAATGTTTAAAGAACCAGCCACCGCGAGCCGCCTACGGCTTTGTCGCGCGGCCTTTAAAACAAACCGCCCGGGCCCGTCCACTGTTTGAATCCCAAAGGGCTGTAGCTTTCTACTATACAGTATTAGGTATAAGTATTCTTCCACACCATCTATTATAGATTCGGTCAGGTTTAAAGTTTCCTCTAATACTTGGAAACAAAATTCCAATCGTTTTACCCCCTTAGAGACTTTCGTGAAGTCAGTTCTTGGCTGAAGTTACAACCCCATAAGGAAGCAACGTGCCAACCTTATGCTTTTTGTATAGCCTACATCAGATCAGACTGCTAGGCAAATCTCACATTTAATATGTTATAATAAAGCATAGGCTGCGATTCCTTTATTAATCTGTGAGTGGTTTTTCGCTTTTGTAAAGTATAAAAATTCTAGAACATTCGTCTATTCGGCAAGCGAAAATTGATGCTTTTCAAAATGCAACACAATCATAGATACACATAAAACATTGCATCAACAGCCCAGTATAAATTTATCATTCAATTCCCCTTTACCGTAACGCAGTGGCTATACATTATACAGATGCACTCACACCGTTGCAGGGTATTACAGCCTCCCCCTCACGCCGAGCTCCGCGACTGCGCCGCACCGCGCGCCGCGCAACGGGCCCAACTGCATAGCCGTGTGCGTGGCCGGGCCGACATAGACTAAGTACCTATGACCACCAGACCCTCACCGATTTATCAAAGATGAAATTTTGGCATGTTTCCAATATGAGTAAGAACTACCAGTGACTGGAGAGTTTTGGATACTTTCGTTAGGTGAAAGTCACGAGACTATGGACTAAGTTAAGAAGAAATAGGTTACTTGACCTGTTGCTAGCTAGAAAATATGTGTAAACTTTCTGAGAAAAATAATTCCTATTACTTGTCTAATTCTTAGGTAAATTTTCTTTGGGATTTGACGAAGGTCTGGAACTTGCGGCGCGTGGGCGATGAAAACATAGTTGGATAGAGACGGTTGAAGGAACTTTTCTTAAGAAATGCGGTCTTAATAATAAGATAAGAGCTCTTTCTTGCCTTAACAGGCTGGCTAGAGAGGGGTCGCTAGAGCTAAATACTCGGGGGTGGAAGTGTCTAATGGCATAATAACGAGGAAACCCGCTCCGGGTCTGTGACCCGCGATGGTGAAATCGGTGTCGCACCTCTCTACACCCTTAGCCTATCTCACTGGTATAACGGGAGGACCATTTTTGAGCCGGCGAGTCACCTGCCAATTTAATTACATTTTTATGTGTTGAAAGGCAGAGGCTATAGTTTTTCCTGGCTTGTGAAGGAAACTATTCCATTTATCATTATTATACCAATAGCGCTAATTAATTATATACAACACAATTTACAATAGTTTTGTATCCACCTTGGGCCGTTCATGTTTTTTCTTTAATAGAGCAGGGGTGGATGGCCCCTGGTAGATACCCCATCACATATTAGATTAAAGTTCCCAACAAGGCCTCTGCATGTTGGACCTATGTCCCCGTGTACGTCTTTAAAAAGGACCGGGTCTCTTCCCATGAAGTTATCCCGTGATAGAAAATAAATATGTATGATTGAATTATAAAGAAAATTTCTATAGCTTGAGGATCAGTTTCAGAACAAAAGATCAGTTTCGGCTAATGCCAAGCTTTTGTATCCTTCAAGTTTTCGTACTAAAAAGTTAAAAGTGGACGGTGTTAAGTTGGCCCGGCATAAAATGTAACCTACGATATTTTGTCAGCCTCTCTATTAATACATCACAACATTTCGAACGGGGAGAGCTCTCCGTGTACTCTCACTGAGGCGAGGCCAGTGGGTGGGGAATTTGCTTCACATTGCGGAGCCGCGCAGAACTGATACCAACATTGACAGAACATCAACGGCAATGCATCGGCATGGAAAGTTCTAGAACCTCGGCTGCAGCTGGGGGACGGGAGGATGAGGCACTAAAGGGGGCTCAGGCATGCGCAATGCACAAACATATTAAATTTGAAAAGGAGGATTACCTCTACCATGTGATATCTGTTTACATTTTAGACCCGAAATGTTTCGGTTCGGTTGCGTAGTCTCGCAGGTATGACATCAATATTAATAGAACATCGCCAGCAATGTATGGCAGCTTATTTGTCGTAGAAAGTTCTAGAACTTTGGATGCACGTGAGTGGTAGGAGGGGATGGCGGTCAGGGGTCAGGCATGCGCAGCCAAACCAATGCATTTAGTTTGAAGAGGATTAATTAATATCGTGGAACATTCTGGAGAGAGGGTGACTCCCTCAGCCCACTTGCACTGAGAGGAGAGATGGGGAGATTTCACGTATGCGTTAACTAACGAACTTAGTTCGCAAAGGATTAATTAATATTGCACCATGATGTGTGTGGTTTAATTTTGGCTTTTACCACGACATAATGTATCAGATATTTGACTCTCTAATACTTTTATTGTAGAGCTGTACTAGATATAATTTTCAACTATCATTTTTTATGAAAGATCGTCTTTATTTGCTTTTTCTTACTTCCTCAATATGGCATCATATAAAGGCCTAATCATCACAGCAATTGAAACGACATTTTGTTCAACGGTAACGAGATCTATTAATTTAGATCACACCATTTCATATAGATGATGCCCTGGTATTAAAAGTGCTAGTGCATCACTGGTCTCTACAGCTTTTTACTTGTACCATATCCGAAGGGTAAAATTGGATCCCTATGACTGAGGCACCCCTGTCTACCTGACAGTGATAGCTAGACAATTGAATACATAGATGATGTTTAGGTATATAATATAAGGGTATGTCGATGCCGCTTTAACTTCAAACGAAATTAAAGGTAGGGATCGGTTATTCATAAACTTACTGAATGACCCACGACCCATATGCTTTGCTTTAGTATATTTTCGGACAATCACGAAAACTGTCGTTGAATCATTTAATTAGATTACTGAAGAGTTATTTTTCAATTAGGCCTATTAATATTGGGATTAGGATGTAAAACTCTACGACGATTACCGATGCCTTACAAGCTGTCCTGGCAAACTACGTACCGCCTTATAGTCGATGATCACAATGCAGGCAAATCTAGAATTGGTTTTGCAACTTCTCGATTTTATATTACAGTTTAAGCCTTCCCTGGACTTCCAAAAATATTTCAAGACTAGAATAAGCCATATCGCTTCAGCCGTTCGAGTTTTAGCGAGACTAACGAACAGCAATTCATTTTTTATAAGTAATCTATAGAAGGGAGACAATAGGTATGTATTTTGAATGATTAGTTTAAGTTTTGCTATGATTACTGTAATTCGTTTCAAGCCGTGAACAAAATAAATAGATATCTCTGTAAATAAAATAATAGCTTGTACTCCAAATGGAGATACGCTTGTTTTTAGTTTTCGTTCGTAGTGGGCGGGGCTACGGCGTGCGGCCGATGTTTTACAATACTCGGGGTATTAAAAGTAGTTAAACATACGGTTTGTTTACATATTTAACTGGTACAGAGGATCCTATAGAACAAACCATGTATGAAAATTATAAGAAATAAATTGCAGAGATTGATATAGCCAGAAAAGCAAAGGTTGGTTATGTTGAAAGTGCACTGGGCGCCCATCCCGTTTCGCGCCCGCTACCGCCCCTACGAGCTTCACCTCCCTCCGCCCACGTATTAATTTGTCTGTTTGTCCATGTGGCTCCAATTAGTATCAAAAATTGCGTGGTATAAAATATAATTGAACTTAATAAAATGTTTATGGTATAATACGAAGTGTTCTTCCCATTCTAGGTCTAACTGTTAGGAAACGTTAATCATGGAAATTTTGTACGATTATCACCACTTGATTCAGTGGTACATAACAAAACCTCCTTGCATAATTACAGTAGCTTTTTTTTCTAATGCTCGTATTGAGATGTGACGGTTGGGAAGGCCTTTTAAACCTCAGAGGCATAAGAAAACAGTGTATGGTGGAGTTCTTGAACTTTTATAAATGAAAGCGTCGTGGAAATCTGATCTCAGTCTTCAGTATAATTGGTATGCAGTCGCTAATGTGGTATATGACATGCAATTATCACGTGGGCGGAGGATATGAAATATTTGGGTGCGCTATCCTCAAGGGTAGATAGAGAAGTCACAGGCTTCTTAGAAGAATTGCTTAAAAAGGACATTTATACCTTAGATCATTATTTTATTTTTTATACTAATTAAGTACCATGAAAACTTCCAGTGGGGTTTTAATTCCGACTGATTCAAAATTACTACAAGAATAACGTCCTTCCAACAAAAGAAACTCTTTCTCTCTGTTACGCTTCACGAACAAGGATATTAAGTTCCTCAAAAGTCCCCTTTTACTTAGACAATGCCAGAAAGAACGTGTAGGTTGCAATATATTACATAGCTTCGCAAGTCTGAAATCAAATTTCACGTAACAAAGCCAGATGCACGTGCGGAATTTCGTGGAAAATAGGAGGACACGTGGGTGGGAGTGGGTTGAATAATGGGGGGAATTTTATGGAACATTCTAGAAAGATGCGTGGGTGCAGTTAGGGGATGAGGAGGAGATAGGGCTTACGCATGCGCAAACCATAGGCAAATATTCTAGACCGCACGGTAGGGTGTCGAGCCAAGTTCATGTAGCAGATGGCGAGCAGCAAAATTTTTAATAATGATCGAATTCTTTAGACCCACTTTTGACCCCCTCATAACTCCAAAACTATTTCACATAAATATGCCTTTATATTAGTATATGATAAATAGCCAGGTCATAATTTTAGGCTTAATTTTTAATCTAAGGTTATATGAAGACTTGAAATTTTATGTTATTATGAATGAATTTCAGGACTGATCATTGAACTTGGCACACATTTAGATCTTACTTCTTTTGTCGTTGAAGTCAATAACTAAGGCATATATTATCATATTGAACTTGGCTCGTTCAGAAATGCAGAACATTCCAGAAAGTCAAAAGGGTGGGAACCTCTCTCTACTCCTCCGTCTCGTGGGCCCCCATTTACGCATGCGCCATGCACAGGCAATCAAGCATTATTAATTTGAAGAGGATTAATTCCACTAACATGAGATTTCTGATTGTTTGTTTGTAGTGTTGTTTATTTTATATTTTTAATAGGTTTTATTAATCTATGTTTAAAAGACCATGATCATTTTTTCAAATACAATTCTCTACACCTAATAAAGAGCTAGAATTGAAGATGCATAGTTTTGTTTTACGAAAATTGTTAAGTAGTTAGATCGCGGGATAGCTAAGTCAAAGGTCTCGAGTTCGATGCTAAGACACGCACCGACTTATCGAATGTTGCACGCATTTGAGAAACAAATATCACAGCTTCAGTTTTGGAAGTTATGAAAAGTGTATGACCCGTATCTGAGCTTTGTCAGATTACTTAGCTCGCATTGCTGTCCCCCCGGGCAAGAGCACGCTTGAGCTCTATGATCATATGGTGTCTTGCAACAGAAGACGCCGTGGTCAACCTAGGTCAGGATATTTTATCTCAAATTATTTGGACAATATTTCAAGCTATAGCTTATCGCCTATCAAATATGAAAGATTCTCTGCTGGACTATTGTTTAGCAGCCACTCTAGAAATTTTGATGTCATTTTGAAGGCTTAAACACTCTTTGATATGACAAGGGGTTCATAGATTTCAGAGCTTCGCAGATTTGACATCAAAATCAACGAAACATCCTCGATAACAAATATTACAACTCGTTGAAATATCGCAAAATATTCTAGATCGTCTCGCTGTTACACGTGGCTGGAGGGTGGGGACGAGAGAGAGACACCCACTTCTATCTCGCTCTCGCACGTGTAAATCACACGCACACAAGCGTATTCTGTTGCAAAAGGATTAATTCCTCTCAGAGATATCTGATCATGTTGAAACCGTCTACTAGAGTATTGTAGAGCTATGCAATTCCGTTATCATCAGCACACACACACAGTGTATCAAAGAGGTGTAAGTAGTGTTTTCGATTTAAGCTTCTAGAAGGACCAGTATATCAACTAAACTCGAGTACGCATGTCAATATCTACGAATGAAATTCTCTCTATTTTTCATGCTGTCATGGATAAGAGACTCGAAATCTCTAATAACCTAGGGACATTGAGATGATGCGTGTGTTTTGGAATATATCGCGGAGTGGAGTAGATCTGGTATCAAGCATTATTTATTTATTAATTTATTTAAAAAACACCTTAAACTATCTTTTTATTATCTATATCGTTATCAACTCGCACAAAACTTTGCTACCTTAAAATGCCTCAAGCAGACTGGCATAAGTACTCGGGCCGGGAGCTTCCGTTACCTACTAAATAGGCCTCTTTTTTTGTGAACTCCTTCTCGATTCCCAATTGAATGTAATGAGTTAATTATAATTGGAGGTATATCAAGGACCAGTGCTGTATATACGTGGGCGGAAGGATTCAAGGCGGGGGCGGGCGCGTTAACTTCGTCTAATGCTTTATAACTCTTCTTTTATTAGTTCAATTTATATTGAAACAGCTTTTTTACTTCCATTATTCAGGTAGCCTGTCCAAGGCAACCCAGGAGATAGACAGAGGTTCTTAAATTCTTGAAATATTCGACGAAGAACAGGACAATTGAAGCAGAATTCGAGGCCCCGCCCACACTTGACTTATTGAAACGAACGTAACTCCACTTCAGAGTACACGCTATTTTTATACCAAAAATTGTTTGTATCAGAATTATTGACGACCTTCGTGGTCGAGTGGAGTACGCACCGGTTTCTAGGTGTTGCTAGCTCTGAGGTCCCGGGTTCGATCCCCGGTCGGGACAACGTAAAAAATCACATTTCTACATTGTCTCTGGTCTGGGTGTTTGTGGTACCTGCGTTGTATCTGAATTCCATAACACTTTAGCAAATTACTTTGGGTTCAGAACAATGTATGTGATGTTGTCCGCATTTATTTTATTATTATTATTAATTTCTTAAGTAGTCGTCCATAGAAGCATAACAGAGAGAAGAGAGCAGATTAGATGAAGAAGAGTTAAGATCATGCTAATTTCGCTTTTATAAATAGCTATAGAGTCACGCCCAATCGCTTGTTAAGTGCAATATTATCTAATCCCCAGACTTGTAGATCTACCTTTCCGTCTAATCTTTATGCATTATGCCATCTAAATTGATCGAAAGCAGTGATAGTAAAATGATTATCGATAACCCGTTTAAAATATTGTGAAGCCTAGGTATTTAGGGATTAGGTGGCAGGTGCTACCTCGAAACTGAGTAAAATCGATCGGATCAATCCCCGCAGACGAAAGCAAACCGTCTTGAAATTCTTGTATCTGGACAAGAAGCGACAGATACATAAAAGTCGCCCGAAACCTTGCTATACGCAAACTTGTACGTTTACGTATACTCGTAAACGTAAATACTTAAACTTGTACAATTCACAATGTGATCGGTTATTCAAGACGAATAGCCAGTTGCCAGTTTGCCAGTTTGCCAGTTGCCAGTTTTGCTAATCATCAGAGGGCCCAAGTAAGAGAAGGCAAGAAGTCTGGGTCGCCGTCGCTTGATATGGTGAAAAGGACAACTTGTATGTATAGGGGTTTAGGTAATAAATATCGAGTGAAAAGATGTGGGTGACTCTACAATATGAAGGCTCAAAAATTTAGCTCCCTAGGGCTTCGTTTTACAATTTAGCCCGAGAATAATGTTGATACTGCTCGTAACTCTTGCTTGATCGAGTCTAATAGACAGGTCAACAAGTAAAGTTACTGTTGTCTTAATAATAAAACTGATAGTCAGTATATGTCACTCACAAAATGAGGCTGCGTATTGGTACAAGAATATCCTTCTAGATTCTGAGATTCCCCTCTAAAAGATGATATTTTATTAGCTGTTGCCCACGACTTTGTCCACGTGGTTAGAATTTACCCCGTTTTTCCCACATTTTTCATTGTATCTTCGCTCCTATTAGTCACAGCGTGATGTTATAATAGCCTATAGCCTTCCTTGATAAATGGTCTATTCAACACAAAAATAATTATTCAATTCGAACCAGTAGTTCCTGAGATTAGCGCGTTAAAACAAACAAAAAAACTCTTCAGCTTTATATATTAGTAATGATTAACTGTTGCTAGCTGTTTCTACCAGTACATATCGAAAATGATCTCAGTCATACATAAAATCGGGATAAAAACTACTCCATGCGTTAATCTAGGTTATAAATTATCTGCGTACTTATATTCATCAAAATCCGTCTAATAGTTATATGAAAACCTTGTAAAAAGCAAACAAAAACAAAAATATTGAGGCTTGAGCAAAATTCATTAAAAAGAATGCCTCGTCTAAACTCTCCTTCGTGGATTGACACATTCCTTTCTACATATCACTCTATTTTAAAGTGGGTGGCACAATCATTTTCTAAAACCTTTTAAAGGCAGCTATTAGTTTCGATTGTCCACGCATTTGGAGCTAACGTATAATATACGTTGCGATTAGGACTCGTCAAAATGGCCTCCCTAATTGAGATTCCAATCATGAGTGCACGTTGAAATGTAAGTGTTTGACGAAGCCTTATTGACAGCGTTTAGGATTTAAGTTATCAATTTCGTAAAAATAAAATGGAAAAGGTTTTTTAATAAGAGCTTTTTAAAATGGCTGTCTGGCAATTAAAAGTTCTGTACAAAGCGCCTAGTCATCATTGGCCTAGCCTTTTCCCAACTATGTTGGTGTCGGCTTCCAGTCTAACCGGTTTCAGCTAAGTACCAGTGTTTTACAAGGAGCGACTGCCTATCTGACCTCCTCATCCCAGTTAGTAGACTGGTTGTCAGACTTTTCAAGCTTCTGACTACTTGTAACGACTGTTAAAGATGTAGGAATAACAGCCGGGACCCACAATTTAACGCGAACAAAGCGCCTAGTAATATTGATTTAGCAATTGAATGTTTGTGTGTATTTCGGTCTCTCTTAAGATGAAGTCATCTAAGTTGATAAGTATTACATGGAAAAAAAATAAGTAAAAAAAAACTATTGAGCAAAACTTGATGAAATTAAAATTGGATGGGATGAAATGACAGCTATTTTACGTTAGATGAAAAAAAAATCCACAAATCGGTTGACCCAGTTCCGAATTCTGAGGTAAAACGTTGTAATTATTATGTCATTACATTTCAAGTCTATTCAACAGCTAACAAATATTATTACCTATTGAATAAACAAGATCAAAACAAATTTCTTCAATTGATAAATTACCAACAATTTACCTTCATGAATAGTCTTGATCAACAAACAATACTTAAGAAAATCCACGTAACTATATCAAAAGAGTTTATTTGCTGGAAAATTGCATTTGCGAAGGACGAACCGATTCAGGTAATTTTCCATCGCAATTTTCGTCGCCAAGCAATTTCGAAGGGTTCACCTCCAGGTACCCACGACTATTATGCCTTAAAGTAGAGTTTTAGCAAATCTTCAAGAGAAATAGTGATCTAGAAAATATAGAGCGGCATCTCCTTTCAATAAATATAAAAACAGCTCATAATAAAAGTATTCTTATACTAAGAAGAGTTTGTTTGTTTGTTTGAACGCGCTAATCTCAGGAACTACTGGTCCAAATTGAATAGACCATTCATCGAGGAAGGCTTTAGGCTATAAACCATCACGCTGCGACTAATAGGAACGAAGATACAATTGAAAATGTGAAAAAGAACAGGGCAGGTAGGTATAAATCATAACTTATATGTTCTACCCACGGGGACGAAGTCGCGGGCAACAGCTAGTGCTTTATAATATTCGTATACATTAATTGTAGGCACAGCAATAAATTTGTTTACCTCAAGACGTTATATCACAGTTCAAGTTGGTAGGACGGTTAGAACTTTAATTTTATTGGCTTCTTTACTTCCATTTAAAGCTTCTACTCTATTTAAAGATTTTTATTTAGAATTTACGTAAATAAAAGTTGTGGCAAAACGGGGAGTTTTGTAATGTAAAACTAAGGGGAATCGGGCGTGCATCGTTTACGTCGTCCATTTGAAATTGTTTTGTAACTTTCAATTGTTTTTATGTTTATTTAAATTTCTTTCTAGTTACGTCGCTTGTTTTGTTTTCCACTAGCTGTTGCCTGTGACGTCTACGTTCTTGTCGTTTAACGTTTTACGGCCGCTTTCTATATTCGATCCCGAATCTAAGATTCCGATCAATCCAGATTTTACTCAATCCCTCGATTGAGCTTGAATCTGCATTTCATTAATCGATCTCGTCTCGAAATCCATCGAAAAAAAACGGATAGATCGCCCTGCTAAACGTTTTGTTTTACGCATGTGCAGAAAAAGTACTTCAGCGATTATTAATGAGTAAAATGGTGGCTTTTTTCTTAAAGCTTATCTATTTTATGTATAATCACTAGAAATTGCACAAAATACAAAAATAAAGGATTGGGAAGTCGTAGCGGTAAAATACTGTAATTCTACCTCAAGATTAGAAAAAGCATAAACGACAATAAACGTTTATTGATGAGCAAAGGAACGTCAGTCAATCGAAAAGTTGTCAGTCAGTTTGACATTAACATAATATATTTTAAAATTGCAAGTTTATTTGTTGTTTGTTTTTCCGATGTCTCAGTTATAGAATAGAATACAGCGGTAATATTCGAGCGCGTTCGGAATAAGTTTCCGCGCCATCTGTATAAGAAACTGTATAGGGTGTATCCGTTCTACCTACTCATGGATCCCACTCTATTCTGGGCATGGTTGGCAATAATCAACTGTATATGAGACGGGAGTTGGCACTGGTCATCTACTTGGTGAAGGTGCTTCGTGCAGTGGAGAATCACCCGGAAGTATTGCAGCGCTTGAGTGTGTGTACCGGACCGCTACGGCGAAGCCCGCACCTACAGCTGGTTCCTACAGCAAGAACAAATTTGCTCGCCAAGCACCTGTTACAAGAGCTCTACACACCACCAACTTCTTCAAAATCAGACTAACGTGTTTATGTGTTTTTAATAATGTAATGTGTTGCAATTTTTGTTTAGTTTAAGTTCTTTGCTGTCGCATTAGGGTAAACCCTGTAATGATACTTCATGGTTTTAAATAAATAAATCAAAACGAGAATATTATAATCGTTATCTATTGATTCCAGTATTACAGATATTGGTAAAAGTGTACTTAGTACACAAAAACTATAATACCGAAAGGAAAAAAGTTTAAGCGTCAGCTTATGCTTAGCAATACAAAAGAATTACTGAGCGCTGGTCTTCAGCTTAAATCCTTGACCCCCGTTTACAAGTAAAGTACAGAAAAAAAACAGCCACTCGATACATCATAATCACAATTACAAATTTTAAGGACAGAGTTTGTTCTACTTCGCTGTCACTACTATCCCAGTCCGATAGCTGAGCTAATACTTCACGATCGCTATCACTATCACTTGAAAATATTTCCATTTTAACAGATTTCTCAGTACAATCCGTAAAAAATTGGGGATCGCAATTATAGATCAAAAACGTCAAAAATCGATTTGTCAAAACCAGAGATCGGTTATAGAAAACGCATAACTGTCACTTTCGTACAAATACCTATCTAAAATCTCGATCCGCCCTCCCAAAGATAGATTGAAGAAAAAGATCGAGAAAACGATCCATGGATCGGTTATAGAAACACTAAAAGTTGGAAATGGATTCAAATGTCAATCTCGATCCGTAAATTAGGGATTGAGATCGAATATAGAAAGCGGCCGTTAAAGAAATGAGGAAGAACTGTCTCAAATTATATAGTTTAAGAGAAGAGTTACAATTTAAAAACAAATAAATTCAAAGTCATCAATCGGTTTCGTAAAGTTCTAAATCGGTTCAGTGTCAACTTCTGAATCGATTGTAGTAAAATTAGGTACGCAGATAGTTTAGAGTTTGAGAAAGGACATTAGTAAAACTGAAGTCAATGCAAACGAACTTCTATTCAAAGGTTGTCTGGAAGATATCGCTTTTAGCGATAAGACCGCCATTGTACCCTAACATTGTATGTATGTATTAAGAATCACTGCTGTAATTCCATGGTGTACAATAAAGAATATTCTAATCTAACATCTATTTTGATATAATTCTTCTTTATATCAAACTTCTTAAAAAAAAACGACTCACGCGGTAAGGAATTTAATCCTTGTGTTGCGGGGGGTTTTACAAACATACAAATCACATGCACAAAGACAACCAGACTCAGATCAAGCATTCGTGGATAACACCAATGATTGTCTTACGCGGGGATCGAATCCGCGACACGTTGCGCTCAGTGGGTTTGGTGTGGTAACCTCAACCACTATTCGTCCAAAACTAGAAATAGGTATGGTATAACGGTTACCTAAGGGCCTAAACGGACGGACCACATTTCAACTGCAATCCAACTAGAAATTTGCAGTTCGGATGCAGTCGTTTGCAGTCTTGTCAACTGCATCCGATCTGCAAATTTGCAGATGGATTGCAGTTGAAATGCAGTCCGTCTATTTAGACCCTAATAAAACGTCAGCATAGAAAGTATAATTTTGTACGTACGTTTATCGTCAAACGTTTGCGACATGTGCATGACATTCTTTGGACTTCATCCAAAACATTTCCCATCACCTTTTATGGTAGGAGAGAGATTTACAACTGATTATGTTGTAAATAACAAGTACTTACCACATTTAGGTCGAGTTGTGATGTTAAAACCTTTTTGTAATATCGTATTTTGAGGGAAAATGTCTAAAGAAGAAGTGGTGTCGGAAAATGAACGTTATCCCTTTGAGTTAAGAACTTTTTGAGGTTTTGTTAACGGATTTTGGAAACTATACTTTAAGCCTTTGGAATAAGATTGTTTTTGTTTAGATTGTAACTGTGTAAGAGTGGGTTTTATTTGAAACTATGCCAGCTGTAAACAAATATGAAGTATTGCTTGAAACGTCGGGATTTACCTTATTTCTAATGTCTACTTTGGAATGATGATACGAAAGTCGTCGTAATGAGCAGTTTGTATGTTGTCGGGGTTACAGATTCGAATCTAGTCGACCTAAATATGATACTACTTGTTAATTCACCATTACGTCCCTTTCTTTATTACGTTTATATTTTTTAAACCTCGATACAAAGCGATTGGTATTATAATTTAGATGTCCCTGTCTGTATGCAGCATGATAGCTCTCAAATGGATATGTTTGATAAAAATTGGTCAATTTAAAAGTTCTGAGGCTCGAAAGATTTAACAATATTGCTGTTATTTTTTTATCTTATCTTGTTTCTGACAAAAACCTTGTGTAATGTTTATAGGATGCATTTATATACAGATGATGACTTAAATTGACTGATTTGGTTTTGAATGTTTTTATTTTTGTATTTACAAATCAAAACAGTATGTCGGAATGCTTACGTCATTGCAACCGGCACTGACTTCATCTATAGTTCTCTAATGTGTATGCAATAGGGATGATGACAATTTTTATTTGCAGTGCCCGTCTTGTAGTTTTTTGTATAATAATGGATACGTATTTTTTAATTTGTCCCGCAAACATAAATTGACCAAATTACAGTGAATGAAACTTACATGTGACGTCACGATTATGTATAAATTTTACTCTATCGTTACGTCACAAGCCCCCTTTCCTAAACTTTAAAGCAGTTAATCTTTGTCAATTCTAGTTTTTCTGAAAAAGGAAAAAATACGTGTCTTTTCAATTATCTAACTGAGGGACTAATGAGATTTTTTCTTTTTATACCCTGTCATCATCCCTATTGATAGCTGCTATGTATTTTCTATTACTATTTAAATTTGTATTATCTGATATTATTTTATTTTTTTCTTGTATTTCCTTGTATCTTCAATTTATATTTAAATTTCGTATGTTGTACCGATTAGATATAAGTTACTGATGTTGATAAGTTATGTTTTATGTGTATATAAGTAGTGTAATTGGTTTTTACCGTTCTATTCTATTCAATAAATTAATAAATTAATTAAATTTCCCTCAGGTGAGTATAAGCCTCTTTCCAAAAAGACATGTTTGAGAATAGATTACCATTCACTTGCGAGATTTCAATATTTGATATTGACTTTTCTATTTACGATAGATATTTTTATAATGGATTCTTAAAAAGATTTTTGAATGTTTTAATACATTTCTATTTCGAAATGAATCTAAGAAAACTTTTTTAATCAATGTTCAAACTTGGCAGTCTACTTGAAAAAAGGCGTATGACCATTTGACAGACAATCTCATTCTCATTAATGAGTGATTAATTCTCATTAATCTACGCTCGTTACATCTACAATTTTTCCTGCTTACCCCCCAAGTATTTAGCGTGTCGAGCCCCAACTCCAATAGTATAATAGTAGTTAACGATTGGTTACCACGATCTCCAAATTACATAAGCCTGACGAATCGATTGAATCGAGAAAGTAAATTAATATCGATTCTCGCTATGAAATTGGTTTCTATTAAAAAGAAATTTCTTCGGCGTTCTATGTGGGTTAATGAGGTAACCGGTCCATGGAGATAAAATCCTCAGTTTTTATTCGGATTTGTTTATCTAACGCGATGTTTCTGTGAATTGGGCCAGGTCGTTTCTGTTATTTACAATGGCTGATGAATGGGAGGCAATTGGATCAAAATTTAATTATATTAATATTCTTTTAAGTATTTTACCAACACGATCATTGGAAATTCATTGTATTGATTGTCAGTGTTTCGCCCCGTACTAAATTTCCAATGATTACATTAGATAAAAATACTGAGTGCCTATTCAACAAAATTTCCATTCATTCATCGGCCATTGAAATAGCAGAATTGGGGCCCAGAAAGTCTTCCAGTAGCACGAAGAATTTAAACGCTTTGCATCGACACCAAATATTTCCCATACAGAAGAACCGCCGAGAAACTAAATACATAGATGACAGTGTTCTATAAAAAACTAGCAAGATTGTATTAGTCCACAGATATGCGTCAAAACCTACCATTGCTATTGTTTAGAATTTGATTAAAAGAAAAAAAAATAGTTTTAATGTAATGAAATAAAAACGTGTTAAATATTGTCAGTATTGTAGCAACATCATTTATCTAACAGAACATCTATTTCTACATATTAATGTGTAACGCAATAAAATGAATCAAATAAAGCCTTTAATTTGA
This sequence comes from Trichoplusia ni, assembly GCF_003590095.1. Taxonomy (NCBI): domain Eukaryota; kingdom Metazoa; phylum Arthropoda; class Insecta; order Lepidoptera; family Noctuidae; genus Trichoplusia; species Trichoplusia ni. The sequence goes on from NC_039497.1 coordinate 3,559,145, forward strand.
GCAGTTAAATGACTCAGACAGTTACATGCTAACAGTCTACACAGCTGCTCTGCCTTCCCCGCATACGTTACTAGCCTACATCGTTACTAACGGTATTTAAGTTAAAGTACTAAACAATTAAACTACGAACGAAAGATCGGCAGTACTACGAAGAAATATCGATTTTCCTTACTCTCCACCCTCCATAGAAAAGACATCAACGCACAAAAGGTAACAGAAAATTTTCCGCCAAACATTTTTGTCATTCATAGAGACTTCATTATGATTTGACGTCACAAATTCAACAACCTACATAGCCAAATCGATAACAAATATAAATCCACGTCAGCCATGATTAGAATATTAAACAAACACCTACTAACACTACTGACCTAATTTTTGATTTTCCATACACGTATACCGTACCCTGGAGTGTCAAGAAATTCAAGAAATTGGTTATTCAGCGCGCGAAAGCTTCGCGGGGGGCATGCGGGGAGAGGGAGGGGTTCAACTTGCGCGTACGCACCTGTCGCGACGCGGGCCCAGTCGCTTACCGGCAGTGGTGGACGCGCCATGCCCGCGCGCTTTACGAACACGCCGCGAGTGTGAATTTATACAGTGTGATTCAAAATGGATGTTCTTTATATTTGTTTTATCCTGGCTCTTATACAAGGTGCGTAATTATTTTTTATATTTTATTTATAATTTTTTTTCTATCGTTCTTGAGACATTAGTGAGATTTCTCTTCGAACTCTAGTTTTTCGTTATTATTGTTTGTGTTTTGGTTATTATTCGCAATAGTTTTCCGGTCGGTTGGTAGTGAATGTGGGCTAATTCCCCATGGGTATTGGGGTCGCGATGATGCCTGTCACAAGCGACTGTCTGCGGTTCGAGTCTCGTTCATGGGGCTTGAGTTCGATGATTGCTTTGGGCTCGGTTACCATCTCATGTTTACTAACTGTTAGTGTAATTTGAATTGTAAAACAATGAAATTACTGAGTTGATTGGGAATTTGGCTTGGAAACAATTTTCTACCTTCATCTGACCCAGAAAGCGTTGACGATCCTTTTATCTGCGGAGTCGCTTCATAATTTCTCTGCTCTACATTCAAAAGTCTTCACTTTTACGTTTATTACATCCTATTACAATCCACTGTCCACACATTACGTACTCTATAGCAACATTAAAAAAAACACAACGACAAAGTGACCAGAAAAATCTTAGACGAAAAATAGTCAAAGGACCACAATTACCTCATCGTCGGTCCTTGCTGGTCCTAAGAGCCCAAAGCGTAGTTACAAGTGTATCATTTATTGATGTGCCGTCTGCTTTCTTTCCGTCTTTCGTTACCGTAATGTAGGTCACATATTGTATCGCGTCTCTCTTTTAAATTGCTGAGATAGTGTCTAAGAGAAATGAGAATATTGCGTTTTATTTCAATTTCTTTAGATTTACAATGTGTTTGACGAATTTCTATTAGACTTTGATGACGATTGTTTAAGAGATGTGTAACCTTATTTGTGTTGTGCCGTCGATTCAACAGTTTGGAATAAAATAAAACGTCTTTCTTATAATTATACTATTTAAATAACCAACAAAATTTTCTGTTATAATATGTATTCGGATTAAGAGGTCTAATACTAATGTTTGCATCAATAAAAACAGATTTAGTCTTCACTCAGAGCTTTTGTACTATGTATTTTATTTTATTATGAATAAAAATTTATTGAAACACATAGTAGTGTTAACATTAAGAAATTCAAGAAGTTTCTTGCCATTATCGTGGTAGTCTGCCAAAGCATCCCCGTTTAGCCCCAGACATTAGGAAACAAAGAAGCCCTCCGGTAGTTTTAACCGGCATGAGCCCTTTAGCTTCCTCAAGGGCGAAGGAAGGCCGTCAGGATTTCCATTGTTCCTTCTCCTAGTCCAACAAAAGCCATGATCGATGCCCATATCTTGGGCCCCAAAAAAGAAAACTATAAGACTACAATAATAAATCTCTATCCTCTTCTACCATCAGGCGAAAATTTGTCGTATCAGAGATATATGTCTCCAATGTAAGATACTGAAAAAACCAAAAATTTCTACTCTTTTAGAAAACATCATCATTATCCAATGGATTAAGATAGTTAAATACGTCCTACAGTTCCTAGAACAGGTGTAATGTGTCAGATAGAGTCTATAGTTGCTGTTAACCGACAGTCAGTGCGAAGAGAGAGTCAAAACAAAAAAGGCTCTACCTCCATCTTTTACTCAAGAATCAGGCCATTTCTCCTATGTTTTGTTTAAGTATGATAATTCAACATGTTTTCCGCTATTCGTTACTGTTCAATGATCTCGTATGATAGACGATAACCGTTTATTAAACAGCTCTGAGCCGTGACAAATGCTTCATACGTAACGCATTGGACGATGCCTCATGTTTACAATAACAGTTTTCATATTAAGATGTGGAATTCATTCACCTTTCCGTGTTTTGTTGTTGCTGTAGATTTTGAAGTTAGTGTTTTTGTTGGATTTTTTGAGAGCTTGAATCTTTGTTAGGTTTCTTCTGTAATTTCTTGTTTGAAGAGAAAAGCTAGTGTTATTTGTTGGGATGAAGAGCAAATGTATAGTAAGTCAAAAAAGGTTTTATTAGGTAATAATTTGTATGATCTTTTATATGGGTTTGGTATTTATTATTTACAATTTTACAGAGTTAAGTATTTACAAGTTAAAAAAAACAAAAAATAAAAAATAATTAAATTTATTAAATCAAAGCATCAAAAAATTCATCGGCATCGCTGCCGGCTGGGAGTGTGCCCAAAAGGCTGGCAGCATTGCCACGTTGAATGGCAATGCTAATCCTCTGAGCGAGGTAAAAGCCAGCCTTTGGGTCACGAGAAGTGTCAACGAGACGCTTTGCTAGGTCTTTTATATTATATATTACATTTATCAAAGGAAATCCAATAAGCAGCACCCAGGTCAATAGCCAATCAATCAATTCATCTGTTACAATGCCTACCAGACATTGGTCTCCCGAAAATTCTAAACATTCTGAAAAGCAACATTACGGTAATTTTCAATCTTTTCGGCAGTTATTTTTCGTAGAATCTCGTTGCTAACCGTACGTCATCTTGTACGGTAACTGTAATGTCAAGTAAACCACACGCCTCTTAGATATTATGTGCTAACTCGCGCTTTCCGTTTGACAGTTGACCGTTTTCATTATGACTCATACTATGACATTAGTAACTTATTCAAGTAAGCAATGGTTGAAACTTCTCAATTTCTTACAGACGTATACGATAAGTAGGTATATTTAGTCAAGGAAGCCTAACAAACATTGCAAATGCTTTAATATATTATTTTAAAAATAAGGTCATTTGGTAGATTCAGATCGCCAAACCCCGGTTTCGATCCACGCTAGGGCAAACGCATATACGATCCACGAATTCTTGGCCTGAAATTGTTTTCTTTCTGCATATGACTTGAATTTCTGTGAAACCTTTAGGTAATGCAAATGATTTCATATTTTTCTTGCAAGGCTTATTTTTCATACTTATTAATGTGAGTTTGTTAAAACCTTTTATGTGGTTTGAAACCACATGCAAGGTTTCATTCGCCTAGGTCTCTTCGACCAAACGCTACAATACCAGAAAGTATAAACCATATTTCAATGTAATTATAACTTCTGGTCCTTTGGGCCTAACTTATTATAATTGTGTAAATTTAAAACGAATTATAGTTCTACTGCATTCGAATAATGAAAATACTTACAACTTAATTGGTACAAATCATTTATTGCAACAAAAACTAATAACATACATTTATTAATGACTTATATTGCGAAGAACTAACGTTTTCACTGCAACCAACAGCAAAAAGATCTCTATCAGCTTAATCATTAAAAGACGATCGAAAAATGGCGGAAACATCGTTGAACAAAAAATCCTGTTGCTTTAAAAGTTATTCAAACATGCTGGCATAACAGCTTGTCTCCCTATCGGAGTGAGGAGACTCCGGAAGTACGAAGCCCCGCGCTGTGGAGCGTGACAGCTGATCCCGTGTTACCGACAGTTATGTTAGGACCAAGGTTTTGCTTTTAAAGAAAATATTAAAAAGTTTTGGGCAGTGGCTTTTTTAGTATTTTTTTTTAAGATCAGACAAGAACATGTTTTTTCTGGATTCAATTTTCGATAGTTCTTGTCTAGCTTATTGATATTGTCCCGTATTTATTTTGATACTAAAATAATATACAAGTAGAGTCGGAATTAAAAAAAAACAAAAGTCCAAACGTATCTTAACCTAGATTTTATTTTATTAATTGTTATTAAAATGATAACAAAATAGATAATCTGCGTATATTTCAAATGCCTAGCTACTAGTATAACGGTTAATTAAATACAACCTTTGGACAGACGGTCACAGCTTTAGCAATCGTCTGCGAATCATAAATATGGCTCCGATTTTAACATTTGGAAATAGAAAAAGTTTGACAAATAAACGGCGAGACGTCAACACAAAATCCATTATCAAAAGACACTCAACAGGATACCTTAGCAGGATACATTACCAAAATTCTTTAAATTTTTACATTTAAAAAAGGAAACAAAAAATCGTGTTGGCTCGATCCTCCATATTGCCGGATCTATGAGCGGTCAAAAGCAGGACTGCGCGAAAGCGAGACGGCTATACTCGAAATGTATTGCGCTGTCTCACCAAGCAATCCTTCTCTAAAAACTGACATAAAAAAAGGTTTTAAGGCATTTTGAAATTCGAAATATCTTTGTACTTTTTACAGATTGACAAAAAAATGTGATAAGTATTTGTTTGTGTTCTTGTTAAGTATCCAAAGATTTAAAAAAAGATCTACATGAACTTAAAAAATGTACCTGGGTTGTTGTTAGACTATTGTAGACTTAAGCCTGTTGTATTTTAGGTGTTATTTTGCTTACCGTTAATAAATCTAAGTACTTTTTTAATTTCAAGGGTGAGATGCCTCAACGTGTTTTTTATTTTTTGTATTTTACGCAACCCTCAAGTTAGTCAACGTTAGTTAATTTATTCAGGCAGGTATATAAAATTAACTACAATATGTAAATTAACTACAATAATTAATAATGTATTGCACTTACAATTTATTTACATTAAAAGTAAAAAGTTTTCGACAAACAAAATCAAGGCCAAAAAATTATTTTTATATATTTTTTATTATTAGCGTTAGACATTATTTTTATTAGTCACCAGCTGTTATTCCTAAACCGCGACCCGGCGGCAGCTCTCACGCGACTTTCACTATTGAAGACAAATCTAGATGCGGGGAATATTGTGCAAATTGCCTTACATTGCCGCATTGCATAGATCTAGTAGCAAAAGTGACGTTACACAGCCGGCGATGTATTGCAAGTTGTAGGATATTTCCTCGCACCGTCTGAATCAGGTTGTAGGGTAACCCATTGAAAAATCAGGGTAGCTTCAAACATGATAAAAATGTAATTTACAATTATAAAAACGGCTGGACGTTAAAAAACGTGGGCCTTTTCGTTTCCCATCGTAAAAATTTCTAAGTTAACTATTATCAAATTTTCATACGTACCTAATATTTTTATTTGTGTTCTACAACTAAAATATATATTATATACAAGTATAGTGAAACTCAGTAAATATACACGATTCATTGATATACGGAATATTAAAATTGACGACCTCCGTGGTCGAGTGGCGTACGCATCGGTTTCAAGGTGTCGCTAGCTCTGAGGTCCCGGGTTCGATCCCCGGTCGGAATGTAAAAAATCACTTTTCTACATTGCCTCGTGTCTGGGTGTTTCTGGTACCTTCGTTGTATTTGAATTCCATAACACAAGTGCTTTAGCAATTTACTTTGGGTTCAGAACCATGTATGTGATGTTGTCCGCATTTATTTATTTATTTATTAAAATTCGGTATTAAGGCTTGTATTCTCGCTAGTGACCATGTGCATTTGGACGAGTGCGGGGTGATATTATAGATGCAGTATTTATACGGGACGCATTTATAATAGTTATTATAGAAATCAGACATATTTTTAAAAATTAACCAAACCAAATCATTTTCCTATGTATTGCAAAGCAGTAGATTTTTTTCTTATGTTCTTTTATCCTTATCCTTACATACATATTATAAAACAAAGTCCCCCGCCGCGTCTGTCTGTCTGTTCGCGATAAACTGGAAAAGTACTGAACGGATTTTTATGCGGTTTTCAACAATAGATAGAGCAATTCTTGAGGAAGGTTTTAGTGTATAATAAGTTTAGGTTTTGTGTAAACTGACGATATTACAACGATATTAGTTAAACATGTCGGAAAAAAATAAGCCATCCGAGAGCTTTCCTCGAGAACGCTGCCAAAATCTTTTGAGTTACAACAAAACAATGTATGGCGGGTTTGTACCTCTTTAATAGATCTACAAAAAAGTCCGCGGTGGTATATGTCTATCTTCCAAGGATAACCCACAATAACCATTTTTATGTGTTTTCTTAATACAGTAAAATTATGGGTTATTTACGAACATATTTTTAACAATACAGTATTAATCCTTATCCAAATAAATAAGTTAGATATATTATGCATGTAATATAGAACAATATTGCCTTTTACACTACACCAAAAAAGTTAATAGGTAATGAGTTATCGTAATATTAAAATCTCCGCGCGAGAAATTAAAAATCGATGAAACGTAGCGAAGATATCGTTAGCATCTGTATACTAATATATAAAGCTGAAGAGTTTGTTTGTTTGATTGTTTGTTTGTTTGTTTGAACGTTCAAATTGAAAAAATATTTTTGTGATGAATAGACCATTAATCGAGGAAGGTTTTAGGCTATATATCATCAAGCTGCGACCAATAGGAGCGAAGAAAAAGTCATAACTTATATCTTCTAACCACGCGGATGAAGTCGCGGGCAACAGCTAGTTTCTCTATAAGTCCTGCATATCTACACTAATATTATAAAGAGGAAAGATTTGTTATTATTATTATGTTTTAAAACATACTATGGATAATAACACCAAGACACAACAAACACTTTCCCCTAAGGTTTACCAGTCAGATTCTATGACTACAATAAAAGTAGGTCACGTACTTCAACAGAACACGTATTCTGATACTTATTCAACGGGGGGCGTAGCTCAATGGTTAGAGCGTTCGCTCAGCAAGCGAGAGGTACCGGGATCAAAACCCGGCGCTCCCATGCTTGAATTGTAGAAGGTTTTGTTATTTTTTACGTTATTTTTTTCATATTCTTGCCACATAAAAGTTTTACCCACAAGGTTACGCGAGAATTAAAAGTAGTTGTACAAATAAAGAATATTTTTAGTATTATAAAGCTGTTTGTTTAGCAAATCTCAGGAACTTCTGGTTCAGTTGAATCTTTTTGTGTTCAATAGACCATTCATTGAGGAAGGTTTTAGGCTACATCACATCACGCGGCAACTAATAGGAGCGAAGATATAATGGAAAATGTGGCAAAAACGGGGAAAAATATTCATCTTCGAGGGCTTTGGTTCAAAAATTAGTAACTTATATCTTCTAACCACGTGGACGAAGTCGCGGGCAACAGCTTATAATAATATAATATATCCTGGGACAACTCACACACGGGTATCTGATCCCAAGCTAAGCTTTAGAGCTTGTGTTACGGTAACCAGACAACTGATAAACTTACTTATATATTTCTAAATACATACATATTATAGATAAATTACACCCAGACACCAGAACAAATGATCATGCTCATCTCACAAACATTTGTCCTGGGCGGGAATCGAACCCACGACCTCCGGTATAGCAGTTAGGGTCGTGATGCACATCAAGCTATACAAGGATGAAATTCATTACAAAAAACATTTTAATGAAACTTTATTACATTATTAAGACTATTAGAAAAGAGGCACCTAGTTTAATTTTTTACGCATTGTCCTTGACAACTGGTGAAAATAGAATAACTTCGTTACTAAGTCAATACTATATTTTCATGTCTTATTATTTTTCTTAGTCCAACACAAAAGTGTATTCTTCAGTTTTAATAACAAAATCAATTATGAACCCTAACCAAAGCACATAAATATCAATTTTCCATACCCTTTCCACTTGTATATGAAAAATACGTCCATAGGAAAATTGCAAACAAAACCATAACATAAAGACCTAATAAACGAAGACGACTACATACAAACCATATTCCAATTATCACTGGTCATGTTGACCATAACATCTTGGTCTCTGAATTGAAGACAACGCCATACTTACCATAGTTCAATCACACTGGTTGTTGTTCCACGCGGGCGCGCTCACCAAAAAAACGTTTTTATCTCTATCCCTGCTTACCCCAAAACATAATAGGAGCGTAACCATACGTCGTAATGAAGCAACTTCCCTTAGAAAACGTTGGCTGGCGTAATGCTGGTGCTTACCAATGAGTAGCACCGCCAAGGTGTTATTGCGAAGCGGTGTCCCTCGAATCAGCGTAATTAACGAAATTGTTGAATCAAGTGTGGAATATATCGCGATGAAATTGGTTATAATAATCGTTATATTTGGTTTGCAATTTTTGAAGGGTATTTATTTAAATATTTTTTATACTCATTTTGAATTTTAATTAGATACATTACTGTTTAAAAAATTTTGATATTTGAACTTAAAAATTATAGAGAAACGAAAATCTTAAAAGTATGCAATGAAAAATAGTCCGAATTCAAAATTATTTTATGCATATTTTATTTTTATATTCTCTTTTTATGTAACGAAGCGTGTATTTCAAAATCACTAATTAGCTGCTATCTGAATTGAAATTAGAAAAAACTTGACATTCTTTCTATGAAACAATGCGTCAAGCAATTTAACGGGAGCTTATTTGGCGGTGGTGAAACAGGCCCTAAAAATAATAATAAAAATATGCATAATATGTACGAAAAATGTCATAAAAATCTCGAAAAGAAGAAGAAGGATAAATGGAGGCGCCGGGTATCGATCCCGGTACCTCTCGCATGCTAAGCGAGCGCTCTACCATCTGAGCTACGCCCCCGGTGATACAAGTTTTCAAATTATCCTTCTTGTCGAGTCAGTCAGTTAACGTTTTTACGTTTATTTAAATTGTGCGTGAATTAAAAAATATATATTTAATGGGGTTATGTAGAGGTTCAGATGGCCGAGGGGATGAGTTAAAAATATATCAAAATTTTTGACCACTGACCGGAATAAGAGCGATTTTTCGTTACAATGGCTATTTTTGACGGTTGTTTTGGTGTTTGAGAGCCAAAATTTCCTCGAAAAATATTAATTTCAAAGCAGATTTTTCTTAGGTTAAATTTGGTGATTTTCAAAATAGATAAAATTCGTTAATTTTTAAATAGAAATTCGTAGCGAAAGCCAAGCCAGCGTATTGTAATACAGGTCAACTCTACTAGTTGACCTGTATTATAGTACTCTGTATTATGGTATCCATGTTTAATAGTTCACTCAGTTCTTGATATTATCGAAGTTTGGTCTAGCGTTAAGTCGTCCTGACTGCTATCCCGGAGGTCGTGGGTTCGATTCCCACGAGGAACAAATGTTTTTATGTTGTTTTTGATATTTTTTTTCTGTGCCTGGATGTAGATTATCTTTAATAATAGGATTGTATTTTAAAACTTTACTTACCTACATAAGGTAAGTATGTTTCTCAATGTCTTGTAGGTACTCATAATACATGCGATGCTTAGATTGACACTAATGGAGTTGTATGAAAAAAAGTGCAATTTTACTATTTTTAATTCTCGTTTAGTTAAAATTGTGATCTTTATATCAATATTAATTATACTTATCGCAAATCGAATGAGTCTATATTATGTGTCCTGCCTTCACGTACGCCCTTACAAAGTTGTATCAAGTTAGCCACCGCGCAACGGCCGGCCTCGCTACCGCATCCACTCCCCAACTTTACTTCAATACTGATTTGGGGAGTGGACGCGGTAACACAGTTACTTTAATACTAGCTGTAACCGCGACTTCGGTCGTGTTGAGTATAATAAATGTTACTTCAAATATTATTTTGTAAAAAAGATGTTAGTTAATACATTCAGTTTCTTTTTGTGTTTTGAACATTTTTTTTTCTAGAAATTAAGCATCTTAGATACTCTACATCGCATAGGCCAATAAAAAAGGCAAAAAATATCGGATTAGCCGGAACAAACAGATAATATCCATAATACAAGAAGTGAAAACTATTAGAAGTAAAATTATTAGTTTTTGAGTATTTTGATTTTACCGGGGTAATAGGGAGGGGGGGGGCTATAATTAGCGTTGCCCTAACCCTTATGTATCTCTCTATAAGGGAGAATGTTTCAAGTACGCCACAGTACTGGATGGATTGTGAGGAAACTTTGCTGTAATGCAAAAATATTGCCGCATTGTATCCCGGCATTTCCATGGCAACGGGAACCACTGCGCGTTGTAAACTGAAGTCCACGCGGACGGAGTCGCGTGCAACAGGTGGTCTTTCATAAACGCATGAATGTAGGTGTCTTCTCGTATTGATGAAGCATTGTAATATGATACCGTTATTTAAGGCTTAGTTAGTAATTTTAGACCTATTACAATTTTAGCTGAATTCAGCAGGACGTTTGAAAATTTTTAATTAAAAAAATAAGACAACTTCTAAATTATTTCAATGACAAGACCCTCTTAAATAGCAAACAATATAGATTTATAAACACATTCAGCAGACGGTGTTGCTTTACTGAAAACCATTTACGAAACTTACTACGCTACTGGGGTAGTCTATGACCTTTCGTAGACATTTGATTGCATCCGATGTGACGAATTGATATGCAAGCTCAGATAAAACGGCTGGAAAAATTTTGATAACATTTTAATAGAGTGACTTCTTATTGTAGATCGAGTTTTTATTTTTAGGACATTTAGAAACGTGGGTTTTTGGATTTGTAAAACTATTCATTTTAGTCTACGGTACATTTGAATAGCCGGCAGCTGATTATGCTCCCTCTGTTGTCGCTGCCTGCGGGATCGTAATCGGTCGCTTCATATCTCCCTCTAACATGGCGAGGGAGGTGATGGCTGACCCTTGCGTCATACGCGTCAACGGGTGCTGCTTGCTGTGGCTGGTCGGTCTGCTGACCTTGGTATAGTTGATCGTTTAATCTATAGGTATATTTGATGACTTTGGTTTCTCCAAGAAAAAAAACGGCTCATGAATAAAGGAATTTAATACCTATATCGCGGGGCTTTTCAAAAACGTACAATTCACATGCACAAAGACACCCAGACTCAAGACAAGCATTCGTAGATCACACAAATACCTGCCAAACGCGGGGACCGCAACACGTCGCCCTTAGAGAGTTTGGCGTGATGACCTCAACCACTTGGATATCAGTGCAGTCATACTCGAGTTGGTACTTAAATGAATTGGCACTGAAATTGAACATTGATGACTTAATCATGAGAGTTCTTGGATTCGTTCGATGAGTAAATTGGTGGTGGTTTATTGTAGAGGTAATATATATTTTTTCTTTTTGAAAATGATAGCATTAAACATTCAAGTAAGCGAGTTTAAAAAAAAGGCTTATATTCCGACCGAAATCCATCTATAATATACGAAAACCGAATTGCATAATATTAAAAAGTATTGCGTAATAAGCGAAGTTTTAAATCTAGTTCATAGGGTGGCAGGGGGGCTGGCGATCGATGAAAAGAGACCTAGTGCGCATGCATCCACCCTGCAAACTACACTTGTATTGCCCCCGATCATTTCTATTAATACCTACTCAGCCCTACATTTCAACCCTTCCTTTGTTCTCAAAAAACCCTCAAAAAATAATTTCAGGATTCAAAATTGCACTTTATCCCCTTGCTATAGGCACCCAAATGCAGTGGAATGCAAATTTGGGGGAGTTTGAATAAGTTTTTCACTTGGCACACTGCCATAGTTTTGAATTAATTAAATGGTAAAGGGAGCTTCTTTGCTTGGATATTAATTAAAAGGACCTTTATTGCTTGTATAGTATACATTTAGATGTGTGGGTATGATTTTGTATTGAAATTACGTAAATCTCGACGGTTTGATACAGAGCGGGGTCGATATAAAATTACACAAAAAGTGTTTATATCCAAAATCACTACCAATTATATAATTCCATGTCTAAATATCTCTAAGAAACAGAATCCATTAGAATATTACCCAAAATCGTGATAGGAGAGCTATAACGCGATTCCTTTGTTCTCCAAAAACCCTCAAAAAAGCTACTTAGACCTCAAAATCAACTTTCTTCCCCTATATTTCCGTCCTCAGAAGATGTGGAACTGAATTTCAGGGGGTCATGAAAGAAGGCTCCCAGTTGGCACGATGCCATTATCGTGAAATTTTACGACTTTCAACGATCGCGTGACATAGGGCGTTGTGCATTCGCTATTATGGTAAAATTGAAATTTAGTCAATGTAGGCCAAAATTATTAAATTCTTTACCTATGTGTGTATAATTTAAGGAATTTATTGAAATATCTGTGAAAATCGTAACAAAAAAGGTTTTATACGATTCCTTTGTTCTCAAAAAATGCCTCAAAAATCATTTTTGGACTCCAAAACATGCTTCTTCCCCTAAATAACTGTACTCAGATGGTCTGGAACTAAAATTTAGAGGGTATTTGACAGAAAATTCCAAGTTGACACAAAACCATTATAGCGAAGCATGGAGTTTCAACGATTGCGTGCAAGTTGAAATTGATTAGAAACGGTAATAATGTATCAATAGTCCTAGCACATCTTCAATTATACGTCTTAATGAGTATAGGCTACGGAATATATTGGAATATCAGTCAAAATCATAATAGGAGAGATATTACGAGATTCCTTTGTTCTCGAAAAACCCTTAAAAAAACAATTTAGACCTCAAAATCACCTCGTGTCCCCTATATTTCTGTACTCAGAATATGTGGAACTCAAATTCTGAGGGTTTTCTAATAAAATTTCACTTTGTCACATCGTCATTATTGCATCATAGGGCGTGGCACATACAATACTTGGATAAAATTGGATTACAGTTGCTAAATTTTTGAAAATGAATGGATTCTGTACCTAACTAGCTATACAATGCGGAATCAATTGGAATATTAGTCGAAATGTAGCTAAAAGAGGTTTTACGCAATTTCTTTGTTCTCAAAAAACCCTTAAAAATCCATTTTAGACCTCCAAAACAACTTTGGTGCCCTATATTTCTGTCCTGAAAGGAAGAGGAAAGCTAAATCAAGGGGATTTAAACAAATTTTTCTTTTGACTCAGGGCCACCGTTCACAACTCTGAACGATTCCGTGCTACAGGGCGTAGTTTATTTAGATTCAGATAAAATCTACTAAGATTTATTTATTAAAAATATCACAATGAATTAGAAAGAAAGTTCACATGCACAAGACACCCAGCCTCAGAACAAGCATTCGTGGATCACATCAACGCTTGTCCTAGACGGGGATCGAACCCGCGACACGTCGTGCCCAGTGGGTTTTCCGTGCAGTCAAGTCAGGCCTTATGGGCTTCACATTACATGTTAATGAGAGACGCCATATGCGTTAAAATTACTTCTTTAAAGACAAACAAGATCGTTTGTCTTCATATTATAGTTAAAAAATATGTTAAAAATAATTATCTTGTTAAGTTAGTATGATTCCTGCATATATATATATATTACGCTGGTCTAAGATATTTGATACCGAATTTTCGGATGGAGCTACAAAGATAATCTCTTATACTCGTTTTGACTAACAATTTTTTACCTAAATTACAATGCATTACAGAATTTAGTTAGGCTTCTCTGAAATCCATTTGTGATTATCCTACTACTATTATAAAGGCGAAAGTTTGTAAGTATGGATGTATGGATGTTTGTTACTCTTTCACGTAAAAACTACTGAATGGATTTGAATGAAACTTTACCACAATATAGCTTATACATTAGAATAACACATAGGCTACAATTTTTGAGATTTCTAATGTGAGGTCGTAAAAAAACACATTTTTTGCGCTTACATTGCAAACGCTGACTGAATCCTACAAGATAGATAGAAGGCAGGTATAAATTATAACTTATATCTTCTAACCACGCGGACGAAGTCGCGGGCAACGGCTAGTAAATGAATATAATGTGTAATTTCTATTTGACGAAAATAAATATCTCCAAAAAGTTATTAATATAGAAATAATTAGAGTCGCATGGAGCTTACGTAGGCGGTCCTCATACTCCGTCAAAAGGAGACGGGATCGCGATATTTTAATGGGTTCTAATCTGACTTATCCCACGTTCATAAATTCCTAGATGTTTCTTAAAAAATATGATTGAAGTAAAAAAAAAATAGTTCCGTACTTAGTGTCCAAAGCACGAAAACTTATCAGGGGTCTAATGTCACTTTATTTTTTGTCCATCCCGTTGTCAATGATAAAAATAGGTGTACAATAATATTTCACAACCTTCACACAACGCCATCTAGTCTCAAACCAAGTAAAGCTTGTATTATGAGTACTGGACGACTTAAAAACCTACTTAAATAGTTCTAAATTGTGTAAGGACAGACAACTGATAAGCATGCTTAAATATTTCTAAATACATGCAGAATATACATAAATTACAACCAAACACAGAGCAAACGATCATGCTCATCCCAGAAAACATTGGTCCTCTGTGGGAATCGAACTCACGACCTCTGGTATAGCAGGTAGGGTCACTAATCACTAGACCAACAGGCCAGTCGAAATATTTCATATCATAAAGAATCAATAGAAACTTTTAGCCATCCGATATATTCTTAGTTGAAATAGGCCTATTAAACCTATTAGGCCTAAGATGCAACCTATTTACTTAGACCTAATATGATTTCTGCTCAACGAAACAATTGTGCAGTGAACTTACTAGGACTTGCTCCAGTGGTTCAAGCGGTAGTCTTCTGTAATTTGATGACTTGAGACGCTTCCCACAAGTAACACCACAATAGGTTTTAAACCTTATCATAAGTATCATAAGACATAAAATAAGTTAAGACACGATATATGTAGTTTACCATCATCACCAGCCTTGAACAGTACTCTATTGGACAGTCCTCATTTAAATAAATAAATAATAAATAAATGCGGACAACATCACATACATTGTTCTGAACCCAAAGTAAGTTGCTAAAGCACTTGTGTTATGGAATCCAGATACAACGAAGGTACCACATACACCCAGACCCGAGACAATGTAGAAATGTGATTTTTTACATTGACCCGACCGGGGATCGAACCCGGGACCTCAGAGCTAGCGGCGCCTTGAAACCGGTGCGTACGCCACTCGACCCCGGAGGTCGTCATTTGTTTAAACAATTCTCTCCGTCCATCCTATTCTATCTCTTTAATATCATCTACCCATCTCATCCTTGCCCTACCGGGATTACGCTATCCAAGCCCTTGGTCATCGTTTTTTTTAACCTTTATTTATATTTAAGGGGTTTTTATCCACACGGATACGCCAACCCCATTGTACCTTATACTAAATTTACTTACACGCTACGACCTCCGTGGTCGAGTGGCGTACGCACCGGTTTCAAGGTGTCGCTAGCTGTGAGGTCCCGGGTTCGATCCCCGGTCGGGTCGATGTAAAAATTCACATTTCTACATTGTCTCGGGTCTGGGTGTTTGTGGTACCTTCGTTATATCTGGATTCCATAACACAAGTGCTTTAGCAACTTACTTTGGGTTCAGAACAATGTATGTGATGTCGTGCGCATATATTTATTAAAAAAAAATCGAATAGGGAATCACTGATTACATACTCGAACTAGATCACATATTCGTTTAGTAATTTCTGAAACAGGATTTGACAAAAAAAAAATGAGAAGACCAACATCCAAAATGTTTAATTTGAATTCCTTAATCAGTGATTCCCTTTCCCTTTTATTCTTAAGTATTAAATAATTATACTATAAAAAGTCCACAATATCTACCTAGGATTGAAAATTTAGATCTGAGCTGTTCATCAAGAAATGTTTTTTTTAGCTTGATAGAGATGACCTATATACAGCAAAGTGTCTAAAAGTTAGTAGCACTGCGCATGAGGATGTTAATGAAATATTATATTTCTTTATAAGGGCCTATAAAAATAATCTACATCCTCGGGTTTAAAACTCTATACAAAAAAGTACAACTCAATATGTTTGAATTCCATAAGAACCTCACCAAAAAACAACAACACTTGGGTATACCTATCCAAAGAGTATTTACTCGATATCTACGATCTAATTCAAACTTTTCTTAGCAGTGAGTTTGTAAAACCATCAACACAAAGGCATGATGATAGCCGTTCAACCGTCTGAATAAAACTCCAGTATCACGAGAACAGCATCAAGTAAAAGTTATTCGGCTACGTTAAGTGAAAGTCATTTAATTTGGTTATCTTAAGTTTTGTAACTCGTGCGCAATGAGCAACGCCACCTTTACCGTTATACACTCATTGTTCGAACGCCAACTATTGTTTCTGTATTTTTAATGAAAGTTTGGATTCTTGTAATTTGTACGAAAGGTTTTCGTGATGTAAGATGTGTATGAAAATAATAGGATTAATGCAATCTCTTCTAAAAGTTACTATTTTGAGTCATTATCGGGACAAAAATTGTTAAAATGTACTCTGGTTTAACTGAAATAGTGGAAACATATTAAACTACCGTCAATGCGATAGACTCATCACAAAAAAACAGTTTTTAAAAACAACCAAGAGCCAACACAATATTAAATTGCGTTAGAATTGAAAAGCGAACCGAAAACTTTGAACACATGGGAATGACAATCCTTTTTGACAGGTGTCGTTGTAGACTTGTCAGTTTCAATCATAAGAGCAGTCCAGACAGGGTGAAATTTTCTTTAGATTCTAGATAGTTTACGTTCAAGTTATTCTCGTCCCAAATAATCAAATTGCTACTGTATGGTAGCTTATAGCTGTAGAGGAACAAGCTTAAATACCAACACTAATAGAGGTTTTTTATAATAACTATCGTGAGACTGATTCATTATTAAATGATGTAACGGTTTACTCACGCGTATTTATCGGGGTAGCCCGACTTCGATCGAAGTTCGACTCGCGATCCCGCCGCGTCTGCTCATGATTAAGGACTCCGGTTGGGTCCGAAACTATCCGGGCTACCCCGATAAATACGCGTGAGTAAACCGTTACATCATTTAATACTAATAGAGGTGTTACACAAGGGCAAATAAGGAAATGGGAAGTGAGTAATGGTTAACACCAACAAGGCTGTGAAAATCGCAATATCCTGCGTTTGGCAGCTGCATAACAATCCTTTCCACTTACTTCCACTCGTGTATATAATTAGCTAGTTCTTTTCTAGGGTTTCGATTGATGTAAAGACAAAACATAAGCCTTATAGGATCTTCTTGCTCTCCGTCAGCAGTTTGACAGTTTTTCAAGGCTCTCAAGGACGCGTGGCTGTATTAAATATGTAATAATATATGTATGAAAGTTTCCACGAGCGAGTCTTAAGACATTTCTGATAAAAAAATCGGTCTAGGTCAAGAGTTGTGGGGTTTATAAATGGGTCAAAGAATCTTAAGGTGATTTTTCATTTGCAATTTGTTAGAGTCGGTTGTTAGTTTTTTATAATTTGTCTAGGGATCCATAGTTAAGTTTATCCACGGAAAAGTGAAAGACAAACAAACCTCTTTCCGCCTTGGAATAATATACTCCAATTTTTCAACTATTGTATTTCTAACGGATTATTCTTGTGTTACACAAAAGTAGTTTTGAAATTATTGACACTGAGTCTTCAATTAAATACTGCAGACAAAGCCTTAAGCTGCCCATACAATTGCTGGGAAAGTCTTTGAGCCTTTGAGCCAAGATGAAAGGGACAAAAGATTAACTTTTGATCATTTGCATGTATTTTGCGTAATGTTAAGTTTGGCACTACGCGTATGTATTTTAGTGTCCGAGCGTCATAGTGACACTTAGACGATTTAAGTAAAGAGTGTGGTCGTTGCGTTGAATGCCGTGCTGACCGCGGTTGGACTTTGTATAGGTTATTTTTTTAGGGTTCCCACAGAGTAAAAACGGAACCCAATTACTTACTAAGGTCTTGCTGAATTTAAGTCTTTTATTTAAGCTGTCCGTTTGTCTGTTCAAATAGATGCAGATAGAACGTAGTGGCATTGAAACTTGCAATAGATTATGTATTTCTGTTGCCGGCTTAATAAAAATTAAGATCGTGGTTAAGCAAAGGTTTCTACGGTTATAATATTGATGGGTTGCCGAAATTTGTTGTAAATTAGTTTTAATTTATAAAGTGTTTAACAAATCTACATATAATATTTGCGCATAATGTCAATAACCTTAATTATTGAGGTTAAGCAAATGTTGGTGCGGTCATAAAAATGATGGGTGACCAAATATTTTTTTTTTCTTTATACTCATCCTTAGTATCGCGAAAACCAGTTTCACTTATCAACATTTGCTGATCATAATGACAACAGTATCGAATCGTAAAAGATGCCTCAGATCTTAGGAATCCGTACCAAGTTAACACCTGTCAAACATTTATCGACGTAACACGGATATGTCGTGTGCAATTTACATCGGCGCGCGCGTTCGCCGGCGACCTGATTACTTGCGGTATAACTGCGCATTGGACATCTAACGGATCGAAGAATGCGGCCCCGCCCGCCACACCTCGTGGTACGGCTTTTGGTATTTATTTAAATGGGTTTGGGTTGTTAAGATGTCGTGTTATTTGTTGTTTAGATATTGCTATGTGGGATGGTATGGTAGGTTAGATAGCTACGTGGTACAGAGCTTTACAACTGTGAGGAGTTTGCGTGAGGTGTTGAGATTTCGATCCCCGTTTGGGATAAGCATTCGAGTAATCTCAAAACTTAAAAAAATTGATGAAACCACGATGAAAACAGCGATGTAAAGATAAACAGACTTTGAAAAATGAAAGTCTATAAATGAGCAAAGTTTCATTCAAAACAGTTTAGTATTTTTCTAACAAAGCCCTACCCAACACATCAATCTTACACCAAAAAAAATACCAATCCTAAATCACTACAAATAAATCTTCCAGCATACAATAATAAACCTTACTCCATTGTAATACAGATAAAATTCCAAACTGCTTATCCAGAGACTCCAGCACCCTGGACACACACAATTCTAGCTTAATTTTACTATATTCGTATGTATATGCTGACGAAACAGCTGACATACTGACTCAAAGAAGGTTTAATACCAGCTCCTAAAGACCGTTAAAGTTTGGGATAGGTACATGTCTTCACGCCTTCGTGTCTTCAAAGCCTTGTTTCAAGAGATTGGTAGGCCCCAGGCTATCCATACATGTCCGGACTAACTGTATATATGACACATCATACCTCATAAACATGCTTTTAAAACTATAGCAAAAAATGTCGGCGTTACAGAATTTCGTACCGAGGGTTCGGTACAAATCTGTTGGTATGGAAAAGTAAGTTCAAAATAAATATTATAACAAATATTTTTATATCTATCAAAGGGTTTTTATCTGTATTTTAAAACTTCTTCTTCTTATATCGAATACTGCTCGCTCATAGCCAATTTCAAGTTTCTAAGTTCTCGAAAAATATATATAGACTTGAGTATTTGATACACATTTCAGCTTGATACCTTAACACACTTATGAGGAAAAAGAAAAAGGATCTGACTTACAGACAGAGATTGAAAACAAAGTAATCTAAATACCGTTCCGTGACGGGCCAGTTGTTCTAGTGGTTAGTGACCCTGACTGCTATACCGGAGGTCGTGGGTTCGATTCCCGCCCAAGACATATGTTTTGTGATGAGCTTGATCATTTGTTGTGGTGTCTGGGTGTAATTTATCTATAATATGTATGTATTTAGAAATAGATAAGTAAGTTTATCAGTTGTCTGGTTACCATAACACAAGCTCTGCTTAGCTTGGGATCAGATGACCGTGTGTGAGTTGTCCCAGGATATATTATATTATATTATTATATTTATCATCGAGATACGGTACCCTAAAGACAACAACAGATGACTAAACATTTTTCCGGCTAATACTTTCGCCAAATGAAACGAGTCACAAAAGAAATTATTAAAAATACCTATCCTAGGCCAAAGATGAATCACGCAATTATTTGATGAAAGCATTTCGTTACAAGAACACATTCTCATAATAAGGTACTTCTTTCAATCATTCCGTTTAAATTAAACAGTTAGACATTTTTGAAATCTTCTTTTCTTTTTTTCTCTTGTATATAAAAATGAATTGCTGTTCGTTAGTCTCGCTAAAACTCGAGAACGGCTGAACCGATCTGGTTAATTTTAGTTCTGAAATATTTGTGAAAGTCCAGGGAAGGTTTAATCTATGAGAAAATGTGGAAAAGTTGCGTCAAAGACAAAAAAAAAACAAAAACTGTTAAATAACAACGAAATCGGGGAGTATGCGGGTGAAACCGCGGGAAATAGCTAGTTTAATATAAGTGATACACTGGAAAAGTTTAAACCTCATAGAGGAATCGAACTTCTGACTCCAGTTGCCAGATAAACAAGGAAGATAGAGTAAAAAGGGGATATTTAAGGCTTGGTCTCCTTAAATGTTTCTTAGAAAATAATAAATATTCTTTATACATAAGACCTCTTTGATATCCCTCTGTCAGATTTATTCGAGTTGATTCTCTAATTAATTCTGAATCTGTAACGACTGCACGGATATCCGAGTGGTTGAGGTCACCACGCCTGACCAGTGGTGTGCGATGTGTCGCGAGTTCGACCCCCTATTACAAGCATTTGTATGATCTAGGAGTGCTTGTTCTGAGTCTGGGTCTTTGTGCATGTAATTTGTATGTTTGTGAAACGTCCCGCGACATAAGGATTAAGTCCTTTCGTTAAAAAATATCATTACATTAGACTTTATACAGACCAAATACAACTGAATTACGTCCCTTGTCTTGGAAATTTTGGTAAGTAATCGCCTGCGCATACAGTCCATGCCTCTGAACATCCATCTGCTTGGAGGAAGGAGCTGTTAGTGTCAGACAACTGACTAAACTTACACCTGCATTTGTGCTTATCAGTAAAGCCCATCTTGAAAAATGAGCACCAAAACAAAGAAGGCAGTCGGGTAAAAAGAGAAATGTCTTCACTCAAAACAAATGCACTTAAGAAGTGGTGAAGGGTGGGCGAAACTGGGTGCTGTCCAATGTAACCTGACCTTAAAAAAGTGCTACTTAGTAGTCTAATTTGAATAAACTAGCTGTTGCCCGCGACTTCGTCCGCGTGGTTAGAAGATATAAGTTATGATTTATACCGGCCCTATTTTTTTCACATTTTCCATTGTATCTTCGCTCCTATTAGTCGCAGTGTGATGATATATAGCCTATAACCTTCCTCGATGAATGGTCTATTCAACACAAAAATATATTTTCGATTTGGACCAGCAGTTATTGCGATTAGCGCGTTCAAACAAACTTTCAAACAAACTCTTCAGCTTTATATATTAGTATAGATGAGTTTTGATTTTAATATTTGAAAAAAATGAGATATCGCTTGAAAAATAATGCCATTCTAAATGATTTTTCCCATATAATTTGCTATGCAGTACAGCTTTACTGGCTGGTATTAAAACACACGTTCTAACCTCACCTAAGCCCATGTAACCCGAATGACTTCATTGGGAAAATCTCAAGTTTCACACAGCTAAACACAAAACAATATTCAACTCTATCACAATAACGCTAAGGTTGTAAATCCCACAAGTGACACAGAGCTTTCACATTTCCGCAGTTGAAGTTGCGTCTAGATTATATTACTCATGTTATGAAAGTTTTCTCAGAAAGAATCGTACTTTAGATTTTAACCGATTGAATAAATGAGGAAGTTATTTCTTTTGCGGTTTATCAGCTTATAGCTATAGGTAATAATTTTGTGAATCGGTAACACAACATTTTTGTCGGGAATATTTTTACGAATACCTTACTAGTGGACTTATAACTTAAAATCTATGGAAATTAACATAAAAAACCCTCCTAAACACATTTTTATAACATTAACTAGCTGTCCCGTCAAACGTTGTTTTGCCTAATAAATTATTTCTAGTTGTATGTATTTTAATGCCACATTATACAAAAATAAAAACAAAAAATTTCGTCCAAAAAATAAAAAATAAAATTTTATTGTGAGCAACCCTTATCACTTAAGGGTAGGAAAAATAGATGTTGTTCTATTCTCAGACCTACCCAATATGTATACAAAATTTCATAAAAATCGGTCGGACCGTTTCGGAGGAGTACGGTAATTAACATCATGACACGGGAATTTTATATATTAGAAGAAGATGTTAAAATCAAATTTACCCTCGGCAGCAAATTCAAATGTGTCTGACATTTCAAGAGGAATACTACTTGAAAAAGATTAAACTATAGAGAAAAGAACAGGTTCCCTTCAAATTTGAATAATCAGAATAATGACGTAACTGGCAAAGCTTCTTATAACAAAAAAAAAACAAAACGCAGAAACGAGAAATAATAACTGTTAAAATTCTAATTGATGTTCACAAAAAATCGTGTAGCAACGATCTCGCGTTCAATAGATACAGTTATATTGAAGACCGATTTCTTTAATATGTGGTAGAGAAGGTTATTAAATTTTTTGTGTGTTATAGATTCGTTGTTTTAGTGTTTTGACGAATATAGTGGCTTAAATAACAATGTAATGCGAACGTGCAGAAAATTTCTTTTTTTCGACGATAACTATTCACTCTCTAAGGAATTTCATTCATGTATCGTTGGAGGTTTGCAAACATTCAAATCACATGCAAAAATAATACTTAGACAACATAACTGGATCATATAAATACTTGTGCCACGCGGGGATCGAACCCGCGACACATCGTTCGTCCCGAGTTTTCGTAAGCGTGCAGACCAAAATATAGTTTCAAATGCTATAGGATCTAATTACTGCTCTGCACCTATTCGTTTTAGCGTGATGGTATATGATGTCTAGGCTTCCTCAATAAATTGGCTTAAGAATTTTTGAAAACGGGCCCAATGTACCAGATCAGATACTTGTTCAAACAAACAAACTCTTAGCTTTATAATATTAGTACAGATATAGAATAAACTAGTCTAGATTTTACGATTTTAATATATTTCTTGCACAAATCAAATTTATTTTAAACAAAAATAAAACCTAAGAAAACTTGTTTTATAACTCAACAAAATCGAATTAAAATCTACTAAAATAATCATTGAATGTTAGGGTCAAGATAAACGGGTATAAGCATCACATTCGTAGGCAACACATAAACATATTATTAATAGCGACTGCCTAACTGCTTCACGTAACCCGGTCATAGAAACCGGTCAGATGAGCAGGGCTTTCAGGGTTAATCGCCTTTAACCCTACGAGAAACTGATGAAAAGTTCAACGTCTAACTAACCAACATAGCATTTGTTCGAAGGTGAAAGTTTGTGTCTGTAAGTTTGTCGTCGCTTATCGCACGAATGGGTTGACCGATTTTGATTAAATTTGGCATGGATGTAGGTGAGATTATAGATTAACAAAATAGTTACGTTATTTGTTTGTAACAAAACGAAAAATAGCTAGTACTCGATTGAAACAAAAGTAATTTTCTTGTTCAATATACAAGTATTTATAAGGAGACTAGCTGTCACAGCTAACGTTATTTTGCCAAACAAATGAAAAATAGATGTTTGATGATACCCAAAATTCACACGAAATTTCATTAGATTCAGTCGAGCCATTTCGGAGGAAATCAATTGCGTACGTCGTGACCATGACACGAGAATTTTATATATTAGATTGCTATACATAACATATCCTAATTATTTCATTTTTATAATGCATAGGGTTCCACAAAAAACTAAGAAACCCAACTTTAAAACGTGAATGAAGTCAGCCTGCTAGTTATAAACACTTACAACGTTTTTATGCGTGGCAATAACAGCGTCGAGATCGCAATCCGGGAGAAAACGCGTGTAATTACTATGTGTAATGTTTACTGTAAGCACGTCGAGCTTATTTATGTGTTTGTCATATCTATTTATATATTTTACTAGCTGTTGCCCCCGACTTTGTCCGCGTGGTTAGAAGATATAAGTTAGGAATTCTTGACGATGAATATGTTTCCCCGTTTTTGCCATATATTTCATTGTATCTTCGCTCCTATTAGTTGCAGCGTGATGTTATATAGCCTAAACCTTCCTCGATGAATGGTCTATTGAAGACAAAAGTTTAATTTTTCAATTTGAATCAGTAGATCCTGAGATAAGCGCGTTCAAACAAACTCTTCAGCTTTATATATTAGTATAGATAGATCTTCTTCTAATATATAAAATTCTCGTGTAACGAAGTTAGTTACCGTACTCCTCCGAAACGGTTCGACCGATTTTTATGAATTTTTTTATACATATTGGGTAAGTCTGAGAATAGAACAACATTTATTTTTCATACCCCTAAGTGATAAGGGTTGCTTGTAGAGTCAGAACTTTGGACTGGATAAAACAATTTTATTCCTTTTCTTATACCTACCTTCTTTTATTTAACGTGAAATAGCTCTAATTTATTCACATCAAAAATCGTTTGTTCATGTTTGCTTTGGTTGTTTTTACTTTTGAAATCGGTTGGAAATTTTTCTTAATAAAACAATATTATTTATAATACACTAGCTGTCACGGCGAACTACCTACCGCCTAACAGTCGATGATCACAGTGAAGACAAAGTATGAAGGGTGGACAACCCTTATCACTTAGGGTTATGAAAAATAGATAGTAGCCGATTCTCAGACCTACTGAATAGGCATATAAAATTTGGGAGGAGTACGGTTAGTAACACCATGACACGGTAATTTTATATACACTGTGATTTTTTAGTCGTCTTACAAAAGCATCCCAGTTCATATATCCAATGACTAGAACACGTTCATGATAAAAAATAGATATTTATGAGATTTGAAAAAAAATTAAATGCAATTTTTATTCAATATTATGATGCAATTCGTAGTTTTTTTTAAACACAGCTCTGTTGCGAGTGCGTTCCGAGCCTTGTAACAATGGTGAGGGGCGCGGGCGGCGGCAATTTTATCATTTTTAAGAGTATATTTCAGATTTCTCTCGTTTAATTTTCTTCGTACTTATTATCTTAGTTGATGATAAAAAAAATAATAATCGCGCCTAGGGGTATTTTACCTCGGATACATGAACTGGGCTGCTTTTGTAAGAAGACTAAAAAATCACCGTGTATTAGAAGATTCGTCTTGACAACATAATTTAAACAAGACGTTTAATAAAAAAATCCTGTATACGTTTTTGCTATTAATAAGAGCTATTAGATGTATGAGAGTCTTAACTTTTGTTGATATTGTCAACATCACGATAACGTAACAAGATTGGCTCACAGTTTCGTCTCCTACAAAAGTTTATGAGGGCAATGAACGATACTCATTGTTTAGAACAAGATAAGGTTTCATTCATAAGACTTCCTTGTGTGATGATATTTATCACACGAGAGGTATAAAAATGTGCACTTGGAGAGGCCTATGTCCAGCAGTGGACTGCGATAGGCTGATGATGATGAGGTATAAAAATAAATAAGACTTGATTTGAGTTCTTTCTACTTTTCTATTAGCGAACTGGCCTGTTGGTCTAGTGGTTAGTGACTCTGACTGCTATACCAGAGGTCGTGAGTTCGATTCCGACATTTGTTTGTGGATGTAATATTTGGATGTATTTAGTGGTGTGTAGCTATTTTTGTCAGTTGTCTTGTACTCATGATACGACGTTTTCTTTGTTTTGAGACTAGATGGCGTTGTTTGAAAGTTGTCCTATATAATATAGGAGGTTTAATTAGTATAGACACACAGATGTTTTATAGTTTTCAATTAGATTTATATAAAACCCATTGCTGGGCATAGGCCTCTTCCCGTATGCGAAAGATTTGAGCATTGATAACCACGCTAGCTCACTGAGATATTTTCCTTCACCATTTCTCAGTTACATCTTAAAATATATAAAAAATACACCTAACTCTAAAAAAGTCACATTTTAACTTCTTTAAAATCGAACCTACACCTCATGCATACAAATCCACACACACAACCGCAAAGCCACAACGATAT
The DNA here is from genome assembly GCF_003590095.1 of Trichoplusia ni. NCBI lineage: Eukaryota > Metazoa > Arthropoda > Insecta > Lepidoptera > Noctuidae > Trichoplusia > Trichoplusia ni. The sequence goes on from NC_039497.1 coordinate 3,585,290, forward strand.
TGCTAACATAAACTTTCTTTACAGTTTATGCTTTAAGTTATAATGATCTAATCCGCCTGTATCACAGAGGTCCGTGACCCCACCTGCGTGACCCACTGACGTACTGCCCGGGGGTAGAAAGTGACTTGAACTTGTCTCTAAGAATGCGCTTGTGTGTGTGTCTGTTTGTGTGCATTTCGCGAGGTTTTAACGACGATGTCTATGATTAAAGATTTTCCGTATTATATTGTTGATAAGTGTGAGTTATAGAGTTTCTTGCTGATTTGTCGGCTGAATGATTCGGCGATGAAACACATTTAAATTAAAAAAAATGCGTGCGTACAAAGTACACATGTCAGAAGTGAAACTTCTTTGGCGAACTAATTTATATATCTTGTTTATATTTATACAAATCTAAAACTTTAGTTTTTCCAGACTAAGAGGAAGGGAAAAGGAAGATAGGTTGGGGATTTAATTGTCATTAAAATATAAATAATTAACTCGAATTACGAATATCCCGTATTCTCTCTCTCGTTCAATCTTTCTCACTATAGCTCTCTCCCACCTCTCACTCCATAGCACTGTGTGTGATACGACGTTCGCTCTGTCTCACTTTTTCTCGCAATCTTTCTCACTTGCTCGTTCGCCCTGTCTTACTCTCTCTCAATCGGTCTCGATCGCTCTCTCTCTCTTTCGACACTTCCATTGCATACCGGCGTGACGTTACATCTGTATAAATTCACTTTAAGAACATTTTTTATTTTGATTTCGTTCTAGGTAACTTTCTGTATGTAAATTGTTGTACCTTATATTTTGGTGCTTTCGACGCGATGTATTTTAAGACATTTATCTATGTTTGTTGGTTAGAATAATATTAATGGGATTGTTAAAGTTTATATGTAACTTTTTCTGGAATTGACGACTGTTTTGAAAAAAATGAAATAATATTTTTTTCTTTAATGGGCTTAGTGGGGGGATGATGAAGGATCTTTTATTCCGGCATTCCTAAATTCGGAAATCTGACCCACCGCGTAAACTGAAGTAAATACAGACGAAATCGCGGGCAACAGCTAGTGTTTAATAAAACAACGAGTCATGTCATACCATCGAGATAACTTATGTCAGAAAGTAGCATCTCCCGTCGACGTACAGACACAATTATTTTCTCCTCAAGTAGTTTAGGTCATGCACGCTTTCATAATCTCGCTAAACGTTTAGGAGGCAACTTAGTGCATGGCTCTAGCTTCTAACAGTTTATTGTTTCCTGGTAGTTTATTCGCATAATTGTCGAAATTAATGTCTGTATTTAATACAAGTATGCAATGTTATAAATTATTTGTTGCAACTTTCATACAACGCCATCTAGTGCCACAAAAACACAGAACAAATGATCAAGCTCCTTACACAAATATGTCTTGGGTGAGAATCGAACCCGCGATCTTCGGCATAGCAGTCAGGGTCCAACCACTAGACCAACAGGGCAACCAGTTTTAGACACTTTATGCATTGGCTAGCAATTGTTTGAGACAGCTTCGTATACAACTTTTTAATAGCTGAAAAATTGTGTTTTAGTGTGGATTCATTTGAGTTTCATTCCAAAGCGAAAATAATACCCCCTGTAACTATCCCTACTATGTATACAAAATTGTCTCCTCGATCCTATTACAACCTCTAACAGTCTCAATTTAAAGAATGCTATAAAAGTTCTAAAGGATTACGTTGTCTGTATAGTATTTACAAATGAATACCAAAGTAGCAAAGAGGTTTCATTACAAAATACCCATGTCCTGCCTCGCCTAGCCCAAAACTATGTTGGGGTCAGCTTCCATACTCCGATACTCCGGATAGCAATATTAATATTGCGATAACCTCTCTCACCTTCGCATCCTTATATTGGGCAATGCTGTATAGAATTTAATTTAATTGTTTAAATGCTGATGTTGGTAAGACCTAAGAAGAGACTGTTAATTCACGTTCCATTCGAATCGTGATGTCTTGTTGTCATAACAACCAGCAACCGCATTTTACATAAAAAGAGGTTTAATGTAGAGAGCTGGCAGAATCATTAATAAATAGAAATAATAAGGTAACCTATCGCAATCGGATACCAAGCCAAACCCACTGAGCGCGAGAATCCTGCATAGAACAAGCATTTGTGTGATCCACGAATGCTTATCCTGAGTCTGGGTGTCTTTGTGCATGTGATTTGAATGTTTGTAAATCACCCCGCGACATTAGGAGTAAATTTCTCAGTGCGGGAGTCGTTTTTTTTTTAAATCAGGTACTCACCAATCTGTTTCGACATAAAATTTTAATTACACAACATGGGTTCGTTGAACTGCAGGAAACATGGCGGATTCGAGAGAAAAACAAGGGGGTGAACATTTCACCCCCACTCCTGTACCCCCCTTTGCAAACTTTGAGTCTAGCCCGGGCAGCCACCTGCACCCCTCGCGTCCCGTTGCCATGGCTACCAGTAAATCTAGCCTGCACAATATCGATTTATGAGACGAGCTGCCGTGAGGAAGCTGAATTTATGTCTCGTTACAATTTTCATTGTATATGGTTTCCGATCTACTGAATTTAATAAACTAATTTTTTTGTTGGAAAATTTTGCTTCTTTGTTCAAACTGCCCTTTGTTTGACCACTTAAATATATATTTAGGTGTATGCCAAATTACGCAATCATGTGGTTTTTAAAGATGCTATTTGCCTTTGTAAATAATTTAACATGTACCAACATTTTGCTTCAAAACAAACCATTATTCTTACACAGCAAGCGGAGGGTCGCCTGTTGCGTCAAGTTTAGCCTCACTTGGCAATCTTCCAAGACGCGTGGTCTACTAAACTTCAAAAGCACTTTAACCTAGTGGGCAAATGTTCTGGAATACAACAAGTGGCCTGTTTGAGGGGTCAAGGCTAAAGAATTGAAAGCAAAAAGGTTTTATGGCTGAAAGCAAGCGTTTAATACTGAGCAAGGTTTTTTAACGATACATTGAACATCAAATGGGGTAGCATTGCGTTGTTTTATGAAGAAATACAACCTTCTTTTATTTTTGTCATTTGAAGACAAAAGCGGGCTAAAGAAAGTCTGACAACCAGTCTTACTAAGGGTTATCGTGTCCAGGTAACTGGGTTGAGGAGATCAGACAGGAGTCGCTCCTTGTAAAACACTGGTACTTAGCTGAATCGGGTTACACTGGAAGCCGATCCCAAAGATACCATTTAAAATTGCTTAAACCAATAAATCGTTTTAGGAGTAAACACATATTCTTCCTGTTTGTAACATATTCCATTACTGTTCGACTCATATTAATCATAGCGTGATTATATAAATCCTAAAGCGTTCTTCAATAAATTACCTATCTAACACAAAGCTTTTTGCCAATCAGATCAGTAGTTCTTCAGGTTAGTTCTAAGAAACTAAAAAATATAAACTGTTCAGCCCTCTATTATTATTGTACATAATATTACAGCGGGGGGGGGGGAGGGGGTATATGAAGTAATGCCCTTTCTCTCACAGAGGATTAGTACAAGAGGTATTCGTTGCTCTGAGAAACGAATAACGAAATAACAAGGCACGTACGTGTATTGATTGAATTTATTTTTAAACTAGCTTGCAGTCTCACCCGCTATGAAATGATCCCACGGGATAGAAACTATCCTATGTGTTAATACTGGTTATAAACTATCTGCGTACCAAGTTTCGTCTAAATCTGTTAAGTGGTTTTTGCGTGAAAAAGGAACAAACGTCCATCCGTCTTTACATACAAACTTTCGCGTCACTAATATTAGAAGGATCACTCTGTACTGCTCCATACAAGTAATGAACTCATATATACGTTGTGTAGGAGTTGCCGTCATGTGCTTCAACACCCACATGGTCGCCTACACGATTCACTTTTAACATTAACCCACGCTCGTTTGCTGAAACTGCAGGCTTTCATCTCGTCTAGAAATAGCTCGAATCGAACGTGATACTGGTTATTTTTAGAATTTTTAATTGCGTACCAAAAAGTATTGCGAATGTGTGCATTAAGAAATCTGATGACGGCATTTGTCGTAAATATTAGAGGGTTAAATCTAAAATAGTTGATTAGAATGTTAGAGTAGATCTAATAGAATTAGAGTCCACATGCCATAGTAATTTAAAACACTGGGATGATTTTTAAATTCGTTAAATTCATTGAAACTAAGGCTTTAAAGATACTTGTTTTTTTTTGGGTTAGTCTCAAACCAAGAAAAGCTTATATTATGAGCACTAGACAACTGGTAAACATACTTATATATTTCTAAATTCATACATACTGTATTTAAATTAAATCCAGACACAGAACAAATGATCGTGCTCATCACACAAACATTTGTCCTGGGTGGGAATCAAACGATATCCGAGATTAGCAGTCAGAATCACTACATCAACAGCCTTATTCATTACGAGTAACACTACACTGTTACAAATAGAGGCATTTAAATTGTTATTTAATATAGCAACGCTTATAGGTTAGTTTGGCCTGACTGAATGAAATGAATGAATTACATTTTGTCAATGTTGGTACATTCTTTGGACTTTTCTCTCTCTACAAAAATTATTCTCTATAAAAGTGCAAAAGTGTTCTCTAAAATAAAGATTTGTTTCTTAAACGCATTTCATTTCGTAAATAACATCATAAATATCAAGCGACGAACGATTTGCATATTCTTTTAACTTTTGAATAGATCAGATACATATTGGGTTGCAAACAATGTTTCGACCCACCTGTTTTTTTCAAATAGGATGCCAATAGAAAGATTCTCAGGTAATGATTCTCTCCGTCTTCAAATAGCGATCGTTTTGGAGCTGATATATTACAAGATTTTATTTATCTTGCAAGTGTATTGTTTTGTCAAATATTTAAAGTATCCTATGACCGATCGAGATGAAATTTTGAGGCTGTTGGAGTCGGAAGATGAGCATGGCAACTGTTACGGCGCAGTATTTTCTCTTTCTAACCACTTTTGTTTTTTCGATGTTATTTAAAATCATAAAAAGTAAAGGCTTCCATCTTTGAGGTTTTAGATACATATAGCCCAAAGAACAAGATATTGGCACAAAAAATGGTGACGCATCAATTTTTTGACCGTACTACCCTTTAACTTTAACTTATTTTTTTATTTTCGCTAGCTACCATGGTTCATGTGATAGAGCGACGAAGCTACAAGCATTAGTGGGTCACACAAAAATGATTTTACTGTATGTCTCAAATCCTCTCTCCAGTTGATAACGAAAGTAAAGATACAAACAAACCATATCATTCGAGATTTCAGTTCAGAGATTCGGTGATCCATTCCCGATTCAATTACATCGCTTTCGCCGACAAGCTTTATTCGCGACGGTTGACGATCACGATGTAACAATTCGTCTTGGAACGGGGCTTTCGAATCTATTACAATGTAAACAGATTTAACAAGTGTCACTTACGCTGTGCTAAGTAATGTGTGGTGCGATAAATCGCAACAGTTTTGCAATAGGCCGAAGATTTAATGTGAACAGATGGTCGTTGATGTAACCTTGTCATAAATATGTACGATAGACTTCTAATATAATTCTCTATCTCAAAAACGAATGAAAGTTGCTGTATTCCCTAAGTTGAAAAATACTTAATACAAAAACAAAAATCAATTACTTCAATCGGACTTGTAGTTCCTAATATTTACGCATACAAACTACATACACTTTTGGCACATTTCACCAGACGCTGCCATAGACTATCATATACCTAAACTGGGTAGTATTTAAAGTGACATACATACGGGTCCAATATTCTCATTCTAATCGTTCTTTCGTACCCTTAGCTCCTTAGGTCTCCTTCATCAAAAACCAATAAAATAGCTGTACAATTTATTTACAGAACAAAACATTTACATCGGTAGAAAACCGGTACAAAACGTTAATCATTATCATGTTCATTGATCAAGGACATAATAGGGACGAAAGCCAAGTCTAGGAGTAAGGCTATGGCTGCCAGAGCGCTCAGGCACACTTTGATCATGACTTGGCGTCGTAGAGGGACGCCTAAAGCGAACAGGAGCTCGGCTACCACTTGGGTGAGCTCGCTCGAGTTGCGCCAGCGACGGTAGATGGTCGCCGCGTTCACCAGCAGGAGCGCCGCGCCCGTACTGCATAAGTACGCCTGGAGATATAAGAAGGTTATGTGGATGGATGTTCTAGAGAAGATATTGAAGATTACAGTGAGAATTATATCCCAGAACTGTAAAAAGCTTGATTATGGCATAGCCTTCGACTGCACGGATAGCCGAGTGGCTGACGCGACCACGCTAAACCCACCGAGCGTAACGTGCCGCAGGTTTGATCCCCGCGTGGGACAAACGTTTGTGTGCTCCACGAATGCTTGTCCAAAGTCTGGGTGTCTTTGTGCATGTGATTGTCATTGAATGTTTGTGAAACCTTTGCGACACAAGGATTATATTAATTTATGTGGGAGTCGTTTAAAAAAAAAAGGAAAAAAAAGCCCGGTCGTCGGTTTCGATTTTTCAACGGACTCCTAAAAGAAGGAATTTCAATGCGTCTGCATTTTTTCATGTTGCTTACGTCACAACTTTATTCTTGATGAACTGATTTTGTTGATTACTTACGTGAAATTGCCATCATTTGATCGTATACTCTCATCAAGTTTGGTGAAGTTTATCGTCGTGCATTAGAATCTACGTTTTTTTATTTATTCTAAGACTCCCTCATCTCTCAAAGATCACATATACTCATGACAAGCATTATACAAGACAAGTACTTGTCCTACACGGGCATCGAAGCCGCGACCCCAACCAAGCAGCAAAAAAGGCTCATAATTGCCTCAACAGTACCTGCAAAGCTTTGCCCCCGCAGTGATCAGTGCCGGCACACAGCGCTAGGCCCCCGACCGCCACGCAGTACGTCACCAGCACGCCTCCCGACACCGACTGCTCCCAGCGGAACACCCGCAAGGAGCGCACGTGCATCGTCAGCACCGCCACCAGGAACATGACCGTGATCAGGCGGAGAGTGAGGAGAGCAGTGCGCTCCGTCTCCGGTGGATCGCCAGCCTCCGAATTGTTTATGTTTTTTATAACGATCTGTTGAAGGTTGAGATTTAGTTAGATCCTGCGAGGAATTTAATAAAAACTATTTGATTTCTTTTCTAAAATAAAAGTAGAATAGGGTACTTATTACATCAGCTACCTGCCAATAAAAGTCTAGTTACAATCAGTCCAGTCCAGAAAATTGGTGGTATAGTGACGGAGAGTTTTAAATTTTATCTTTATTTATATCATAGGGATAAAATATGTAACCAGCAATGATTTGTGTTGCGAGCACATTTAGAAAACTAACACACGTTCACTTTATAGAGTTACAAAATCATAGTCCAAAGTTTTAGAACTAAAACTGTATCAGACAGGATATCTACCACCTGTTTTACTTCAAAACCATACTAGCTTAAATACTTTAAGGACAAAATGAACACGTCTGCTAAGATAGGTATCACAATGAAAACAGATCTTTTAATACAAGCCTTTACATCAAACAAAAACAAGTTTATTTCCAAAAAACACTCTACCATGTAATCTATATAGAGTTTGGATCTTACATTAAAAGTGGAGACCATATTGGTTTCTGTTTTCTCACGATCATAGCCAGCGGGAGGCGGCAGTAATTGAAGCTTGCATTATAAACTTCTATACTAATATAATACGTGAGCGCCGATGCCACTGACAGCCAAATGCAAGATTATACAGAGTGTCCAATGACAGAGCACCTACTTTGAGTCATTCTTGAAATGAGGTTGCATGACAGATGTGATCTCGATGCTTTGGAATTTTCGTAATTCTAGTGATAGAAATGTGCAATTTTATGTAGTTGCATATAATTTGTTTAGTTTGTGTCGTGAAGAAAATGTGTTATAATGTTTTTGTGACACTTTTTTTATTACATACTCTGATATATATTTTTCAATCTTGTTTTGTATTAGGTCTGTTTTACATGTCTGTACAAGGCATTTATTATTGTTCGTTCTTGACATAAGACTCTAAGAGACTACAAATAACGACTTTTTCTCTCTGAGCTTTCTTTAAACTCTGAGCCCCTGATGTGTCAGAGGCTAAAAGGGTGGCTTTAAAACTCTGACACAGATACATCAGCTTTACGAGAAGATGACAGAAAAAATCTTTTTTTTTTAATCAATTTTATTACCTAAATGCCGTTAATGCGTTCATTCTATGTTATGATCATTAAAACCCTTACGGCTACAACACACACTTGACATAATTACCGTAATTTAACTTTGTCCTTTTTGTTTCAGGATTATCAGCTACATGTCACTTCCCCGGTGCTCCTGCGCACTCCAGGGTCACCTTCTCCGACGAGACGCTCGCAGAAGGCACCATCGCGTCCTACGAATGTGAGCGTGGCTTCGAACTCCTCGGGCCGACGAGGCGAGCCTGTGGGGAGAATGGGAAGTGGACACCTGAAGGCATACCCTTCTGTGGTGAGTACTGACTCTTAAGTCCATAGCATGACGAATAAATGAGAGCATGAATTGGTTGGTATCAAAGATTCCATGGTCATTATTAAGCTGGGCGTTCCCAAGGATTGTGTTTAAACTAGCTGTTGCCCGCCACTTCGTCTGCGTGGTTAGAAGATATAAGTTATAATTTATACCTGCCTTCTATCTATCTTGTAGGATTCAGTCAGCGTTTGCAATGTAAGCGCAAAAAATGAGTTTTTTTACGACCTCACATTAGAAACCTCAAAAATTGTAGAATATGTGTTATTCTGATGCATAAGCTATATTGTGGTAAAGTTTCATTCAAATCCATTCAGTAGTGAAAGAGTAACAAACATCCATACATCCATACTTACAAACTTTCGCCTTTATAATAGTAGTAGGATATTAATAAACTTTTTTCTATAAAATTCTCGTGTCACGATGTCCGAAATTGAACTCTTTTGATGGAGGAGTCCTATATTCTTTTGTGTGCCAAATTGAGTAAGTAGGTCTTGAAATCCGACAACACGTCTATTTTTCATACTCATGTGCATGGCAAAACAATTTTAATTGCTGGGACAGGTAGTTTCAAATTAAAACATTATCCTTTTTAAATGCCATATAATACTAATAATCATTAGACATTTATAAAGTGCTATAGAACTGTATATTAATAAGTTTGATTTTGCAACTTGAAACTCAATAGATATACAAATAAATTAATGTCCGTAGTAAAATACTTTCTTGAAACTCTGTCAAATGTTTATTTGCAATTAAAATACAAATATTGAATTATATATTTTGCTATGAAAGCCAGGATGCACAGGTTCAAGTCATGCCAGAGATAATATATATTTTAAATATTATTGCAAATATCATTTTCGCAACACTTTCTGCGAATAAACTAACAAAGATATACAATGCATTATTTTCCACTTTATTTAAAAAAACGATCCGTTTTTAGTAAACAAAGAATAATTTTGGAAAAATAAAAGCATTAAAATTCTTTTTAAAAATGGACGTTACTGCTGATAATAATTTGAATACCGCTCCAAAGTTTTAATTAACGACGTGACGAAATCTCATATTTCAATGGAATAATAGAAAAAAAAAATCACAAAGGGCATAGAGTATACTTTCTACGAGAGCTGTGGGAGCCATAGACAATCTTCCGCTTTTTAGATGCCATTCATAAGCATGTGAAGTGTTTTCTCGAAGAAAGTAAAAGTGGGTCACGGATAGCGAACAGGGTTGCCAGCTGCGCGCTTTATTTTAATAGTGTTGTGTATTCCATATTGTTTAATTTTTTAAATCCTTTTGTGTTATTTTTCTAATGTTTCTTTATCGAGATTTTTTTGCTTTTTTTTTAGTTTTATTAGAGCTAGACAATGATTAGGAAGTTGTATTTTACGGTATGGCATTATTATTTTTATTAAAATGCTTTCTTGTTTGGGTGAAAATAAAAAATGTATTTTTACAAAAAAAATTTAATAAGTTCACTTGAATGGTTGTTTTCCTTTCAGAGTTTAGATTTTGAATGTTTTGTAAATTATAGTTCATATACACGCTTTGGAAACTAAGGGGAAAAATTAGTATTAAGAGTGGAAATGGAACGCTATTATTAAAGCACCGCTGTCTGTTTATCTGTAACCAGGCTGTTTTTTTAAAGTTTCACAGATATTGTGCTTCGGTTAAAATGACAACAAATAAAAATCGAGGTTAAATAACTGTCAAAACGTTCAAAAATTAGTTAGGAGACAAACAAAACCACCCACTAATTTATTTGTCACAAAACCGGTTTACTTCTCTCGTAATTTTTGTCTGGAATCCCTCAAGGGTCGCGAATCTAACCGGAACTTGAGCGATATCTTCTCTTTGTCTTTTTTTATAAATATTAAAGTCTCGCTGAAACTCGAAAATTACTGAACCGAAGTTATTATAGTCTTGAAATATTCGTGGAAGTCCTGCAAAGGTTTAAGGTTTTGAGAGAATATAGAAAAGTTGCAAAAAATATATATCTTTGTCTGCATTGTTATCATCGACTGTTAGACGGTAAGCATTTCGCCGGGAATACTATAATTTCATAAATTAATTATTAAAAAATACACTCCTAAATGTAACTTAATTGACTTCCTTATTTCTTCAACAAGTCAAGTCATGTAGAAACAACACATTTACTCAGATGTTGTAAATGATTTAATTAGCAACGCCTATTGGTCGTTTGCTCCCTGGAAGCGAATTAAAAAGTACATTTATCGCATAATGCACGGTGTTCGAGCGCTAACAAAGAGTTTTACTCACTCCTATATTAGGGTTGGCACGTTACTATAATAATAAAAATATATACCTTTTTTAAAGCTGTTTTTATAAGTGACTGTGAGTTGTGAGGCGCTTAACTTTAACTTTACACTAAACTATAGTGGAACCGTCGTTCAAAGGAATTGTTAGAAAATAAATTCACGTGTAGGTTATAAAATTATGGGAGTCTGTCTATGCAAAATATTAGTATAATAATATTATTAATTGCTTTTAAGCATTATATGATAGCAATATAAATAATTCCTTCATGTCCATTAAATAAAAAACCAACAGAAACTTACCATTCAAAGTGTTTTTTTTTTCGTTACTACGTGAAGTTTAGAAAGCCGATGATAAGCAAAATCTTACTAAAATATCCTTAATCTACCACAAATATTGTACCTTAAAGTAGTATTCTAAAATACTACATAATATATTTAACAAGGCGAAGAGTGTTGTAACAACAAAACTTTTTTAATTATTAGTGGCAACCCTACCGTGCTCAGACACCGGCGCGTGCGTCTCTAGATCAGGGTTGCTGAACTTGTAATACTAAACTGAACGAGAATGATAAAGCATACTTGTATACTAACACAATGTACAAACATATACCGGTCATAATCTTTCTTTCTAATATATAAAATTCCCGTGTCACGATGTTAGTTACCGTGTTACCGTACTCCTCCGAAACGGTTCGACCGATTCTTATGAAATTTTGTATACATATTGGGTAGGTCTGAGAATAGAACAACATCTATTTTTCATACCCCTAAGTGACAAGGGTTGCTCACACAATTTTTTTTTTTTTATTCTTGGGACGAACTATTTGTGTTTATTTTTTTAGAATCTGGCATTAAAAAATACTTACAACAAGAAATAATTTTGACCACGTTTGCTGGTTAAGCTAGTAATAATATAGGAAATGACTTTTCTAACTACTTTGTCCTGTCCATGCTAGTTCTTTTAAAGGACAGGAGTGGATGGCCAATGGTAGATACCCCATAACATGCTAGATTAAAGTTCTCAACAACGCCTCTGCATGTTGGACGTTTAGCCTTAAAAAAAGGACCGGGTCTCTTCCCATGATGTTATCTCTTGACAGAAAAGAGTTAGGCAATGATGATTCTGATCAATCTTTCCCTACATTTGAGGAGACATTTGTTCAAAATTTGACATTTATTTGCAGGTATTATTAAAAATAAACATCTTCCACATTAATGAATTTAATACTTCTGTCGCGGAGGTTTCACAAACATTCGAACCACATGCTCAAGACTTCCAGACTCAGGACAAGCATTCGTAAATCACACAAACGTGTCATCCGTAATCGAACCCGCGACACGACACGATGTTCTCAGTCCCTTTGAGACCTCAACCACTCGCCTATCCGTGCAGTCAAACTTCACCAAAAACTTCATCATTCGATTTTTCATCGTTCTTGAAGCCTCTTTCTTTTATACACCTTTTAAGTATTAACCTTCACACATTTCCTATCCAAGCTATTAGTTCCTGAGAACAAATCAATCTTACGATCAATCATGCGAGTCACACCAAAACTCATCTATCAAATGTACGATCGTTAAGAAAAGTGTTTGACGGATGCCGAGTGGTTGAGGTCACTACGCCATACACTACCCACTGTATGAGTCGATCTCCGCGCAGGACAAGCATTTGTATGATCCACGAATGTTTGTTCTGTGTCTGGGTGTCTTTGAGCTCGTGATTTAACGCGGGATTCGTTTTAAAAATATCTATTTGATTTTAGATTTAGCCTTAAAGTGCTGGGATACAGCAGAGTATTTACGAATGCTAGTCATCTACTGAGGTGTATGAGCGATGAAACGGAAAGGACGTCATTGACAAGACGTGCGTGACGTCATAGGTAGTGTTTTGTCTTTTTTCTTTCATATGCACTAAGTGAGGTTTTTATCACCAATGACTATAATACAAATAGTTTAAGTGTATGTAAATATACTTTTATTCACGTAATTTTATATTCAATTCTAAACTGGCCTTTAAATATATTTAATATCAATTGCTTTTTGTCGCTGACTGTACTGGCATTCCACCGGCTGGCGGCATTTCATAGGTACACTCGGGTACCGTAACAACTTGACTACAGTTTACGATATAATAACATAAGCTTCGATATCTCATACTTAGGTGTATTCGGTATAGGCGAAGGCATTTTTAGAGTCGATCTCTCAGTTTGCTTGTTTATATTATAAGGTTTGGATGTGGCTAGTTTTCTGGCTCAGAACCAAAATCAAAATAGAATTTAAAAAAAATACTTACTTTGACTAACAAGTAAATATTTTTGATAGACTTAAGAAAAACTTTAAACCGCAACGAAAATTTTAGGCCGAAGTTTTGCAGCTGCCTCGGATAGTTTCGTTAATCTAGATATCTCAACTGGAAAAACTATCAAGCACACGTTTCCGTCTAAAATCATAAAAGCTTTAAAAATTTAACTTGTGGTTATCAAATAACTATACCTACTCAATTCACTTAAAAACAATAAAAAGATTTCATTTAATTCAAAGAAGAACCTCCTTCTAAATTTTGTCCTACATTAATAGTCAAATAAATATTAATATCAAAAACCTCTGTCGTTATCTGTACATTGCTCCAGTTTAAGTAACACCTGATAATCATAACCACTCCCGTTGTGAGACCGAGGGCGGCAGACATCAAAGACACGGACTACCGTTACGTAACACACTAATATTATATACTCGCTGCGCCCCGCGGCGTTGCTTGACAGTAAAAGGTATGGTGTCAACTAATCTATACTTCTATACTAATATTATAAAGAGGAAATATTTGACTGTTTGTTTGGTTGTTTGACACGAATAGGCATCAAAACGACTGGTCCGATTTTTCACTGTTAGAAGCTACATTATCTCCGCTGAACATAGGCTATAATTTATTTCAAAAATATAAGGGTTCCGCAAGAAAATTGCGATATTGTAACCCAAGGTGTCATAATTTATATCTTCCAACCACGCGGACGAAGTCGCGGGCAACTGCTAGTTTCTTATAAAATTGTATGGGAAAACTAGGTGTTTGAGTTTGGAATAGTAACACACGTATAAAAGTATTTTCAAAAAATATCTGGATATGACAGACATAGGATTTCTTTCAAGTTGAGAAAATCAAATACATAAAATTGGTTCATCTATATGTAATTTTTTTTAAAGACGACTCCATCATTAACTAATGTAGACCTTGTGTACTTTCTTTGTCACTTTATTACCGATGTTTAACCTCCTTTTTCATTTCATTGCGAAATGTCAACTAATAGCTAAAAAGACCAATGATTTTAGATATCTTCAATGTCACAAATAATTGTTGTATGGTTTTTTTGATTAGTGTATCTATACCATCATGGACACTCAAACGCATACCAAAAAAAAATATTCAAAACGGTCCAGCCATTTAGTAGCTCTGATACACAAAAGTACAGTAAAAACAAAAAATAGAGGTGCTCACAATACTTACACGTTGATATAATATGAGCGATCACATTTAATAACAGCTACAATATAGATATAATATACTTAATATGATTATCTTACAGAATACTCCGTAACGTATGATCAAGTCACTCGCTATTATATCGATCGGTTTACGGTTACCGCTCGATAATGTATCGAGTGCCACTAGAATCGTTTCCCTGATACAAGAAAATTGTATGGGATGTTTGTGTATTGAATGATGAAACAGGTAAAAACCTTCTATATCTATATTTACTTATCTACTTAATATATAAAGCTAAAGAGTTTGTTTGTTTGTTTGAACGCGCTAATCTCAGGAACTACTGGTTTAAATTGTTAAAATATTTTTGTGTTGAAAAGACCATTCATCGAGGAAGGTTTTAGGCTATATACCATCACGCTGCGACTAATAGGAGCGAAGATACAATGGAAAATGTGGGAAAAACGGGGATTTTTTTTTATCTTCGAGGGCTTCCGTTCAAAAAATCATAACTTATATCTTCTAACCACGAGTCGCGGGCAACAGCTAGTTGAGAATAATCTGCCAAAAAGGCATTATTAACTTCCTTTCAAAACAATAAAGATGGCGCCTCGACCCCGCTCGAGGCACGGGTTCTGCTCACTTTCAGACTTTTTAATAGATTAGTAAGGCTTGAAAAAGAAATGTGACGCGTGACGTGTGACGGTATTTTTTTTCCATTGCCGATAAAGAAGTTTCACTTCAAAACGTGGTTGGTTAAGGTGCGAGCTTTCATGCTCAGATAGCGTGGTGATGCAATGCGTAAACCTTCCAAAGGGGAGATGCCTGCGCCCAGCAGTGGGACGTTTGGCCCACATTCAAGTCACATGCACATCAACCAGACTCTGAACATGCATTCAATGATAATATAAATGCTAGTCCTCTTTGATCGAACTCGCGACACGATCTACTTTGGTGCGCCAACTTAACCATTCGGTATTTTAACATTTCATTTCTAATCTGTGAACTAACATAATACTCTGTCATTATATTTAAAATAACACCAGAGTTAGTTTCCAACGCCTGGCGTGTACACCTGTGTATCAATTACTTGAGCTGCCGTTACTCATAAACAGATGTACCAATTTCGATGTGTTGTTTATTTTTGTACTTAGAGCTTGGTGGAGTGTGTACGCTAATGTACAGTTTTATGAGTTTCATTAATACGATTTTAAAGATGGTATAAGTGGCAGTCGTTGATTTTTGAGATAAAAGATCAGTGTGGTTCCCCGTGACTCGCGCGGTGATTCCCATTGCCGAGGGAATGCGGGAATCAAATGTAGCCTTAACCCCTTCCTCTATATTACAATCCTTATCAATTATCTTAAAACCTTCCGCGGACCTAAAGAAATGTACAAAAAAAAATTAGCCATCTGTCGAATTGGACCATTCTCGCTCGAGTTATAAGCTAACATTAATTTTTATTTATATAGATAGAAGATTTAGAGAGATAATGATTTTCACGTTGAAAAATTCATCCGCATCTGAATCGGTTAGGTATGTAACAAAAATTCTAACGGTATTACCACGTTCGATGGAACTGCTTGTCTTCTGAGAAAAAGCGAGATTTTGATCAAACTACGTGTTAAATAGACACATTCGTTTGAAAGAGATTATTTTCAAATAGTTTATTCCCTACAACATATATTATTATTTTTGAGCTTTTTCTACAGATTTTTTGTCTTAATTATTCGGACGAAAAATTAAGAGTCGCGATTCCGACCGGCTTTTTTGATAGGTGATAAGTGACTTTTGCCTGTCAGTTCAATGCAGATCTGTTTACGGATGGATGGCCAAAGATTTAATTTTATTGGTATGCCCGAAGTACTGTGAGATGAATTTATCAAATTGTTTTTCTTTTTATGTTATTTTTTATATTCTAATTTGTTTAATGTTTATATGTTTTTTTCTAATTGCTGTAATAGGTTATTCACACCGCTGTTGTAATTAAATAAATAATTTGAGAGATTTCGATCAGTTTTATACCTCAAAGAAATGCTATATAACTAAACTTGATACAGCAACATTCCGATTTGGTGTCGTTTCCGTATAATTACGAATCTCAACCGATTATCACTTGTTTAGTATTCCGTCCTAGCTCTTGACTCGCTGCGACCTTAATACCTCATTTTGTTTGATCCACAACCCACTTGCACAGTTGGTCACAAATTTATATTCACGATGCGAGACGTAGGCACTGTCACTAGTTAGAAGTGATACTATTTTTTTTTTAATATTAGCAAGCACGTGTCTTTTTGTATGAAGGATCGCAACGCATTGCCAAACACCGACACAAAAACGCGGATGACGTAGCACGGCGGTTCAGGTTTAGTCAGTAAGAGTCTGACACTACCCGTTCCTTCCCCAAGAGAGCGGGAGTCGATATATTCACATTTAACAAAATGAAATTGTAAACGTCAATCTTTGACTGCACGGATAGCGGAGAGGTCACCATGACAAACCCACTGAGCGTGACGTGTCGCAGATTTGATCCCTGCGTAAGACAAGCGTTTGTGTGATCCACGAATGCTTGCTTTGATTTGTATGTTTGTGAAACCTTACCTTATTGCGGTAGTCGTTTTTAAAAGCGAAATAAAATACAATTCTTAATAATTAATCTATAAATGAAATCAAGAAATTATAATATCACACAAAAGCTTAACAAATAAAGCATTAATTAGCATTGAAAGAGCCGCGTAAAAGAATAACACATCGGTGTCAATTGGTATTGTGCCAAAAACAGGGGACGATCGCATTTGTATGCGGTACGTAATGTTGGCTGTTATCGCACCTTATATGATAATGCTTTCGACTGACAGTCATAGCCACACACAAGTCATATAATATTCCACAACTTTCACACAACGAAATCTAGTGTCAAATTAAGTAAAGTTTGTATTATGAGTACTGGTTAGAAGATATAAGTAAGGCTTTAAATTTTTGAAAGGAAGCCCTCAAAGATGAATATTTTTCCCCTTTTCTGTCACATTTTCCATTGTATCTTCGCTCTTGTTAGTCGCAGTGTGATGATATATAGGCTATAACCTTCCTCAATGAATGGTCTGAACACAAAAATAATTATTCAATTTGAACCAGTAGTTCCTGAGATTAGCGCGCTCAAACAAACAAACTCTTCAGCTTTATATATTAGTATACATTATATCATAAATTACACCCAAAAACAGCTGAATTCGTTTAGACTGGAAGACAATCCAATTAAGTACAAAACACGATTTAAAAACCTAAAATAACTAACGAAGCTTTTTTTCTAATTAATAACTTAAATATTAATGCGATATATTACTTAACGGTATCTAATTTAGATGTTACCATCAAAATGTTATATTTATATTCTCGTATTCAATAGAAATCACCATAAAATGTCCATAAATAAATATATAAACAATCAAGAAAACTAATAATCATTTTTATCGCATCAATTTTGTATAACTGTTTCTTTTATATCTACTAATATTGTAAATTTATATCTCAGATACCATTTTATGAATCCACGATTACAATAAAATCTGACTTTAGATACAAAAGCTGCACGACTAGACTTAAAGACTAAAAAAAAGACGTAAAGGCTAAACTTTAATTAATCGATACAGATTAATTATTATTTCAAAGAGATTTGCCCCCAAATTTTGAATAAGTCGGAAGAATTCATTTCTTAAGAAACGTCCATCAAAAACGATGCCTCAACTCTTAGAATAATCTTTGAATAACGGCAGCCATTTTGTATTTCGATTTTTTTATCAAAATACATTTACGCATTGCCAAAGAATCATGTGTCCATCCCTTTCTACCATAAAAGCTATAAAAGTCCGATTGAAACAACGGCAATTACAACCAGCTTGCAATAAAACAAAAATAAATAAAATAAAATCATTTGACCTACTTTACATTAAACAAAACGTGTAGGAAAACACGTGCGAACAATCGATTAGTTAGCACCGTCTTTAAAGAAACATTATTATCGATCAACTGCACTTACACCTAACGATGAATTATGTATGATGCCGCGACCAATACGATGTCACCACGATAGGTCAGCGCTGTATCGATTGCACCAGATACTAGAAATAAAATTGAGAACGACTGCAGTGTCATCTAAAATTCACGAATGAGGCCGTAAGCGACCGATCCTAAAATAAAACTATCGATATATCGATTTGATGCAGTCACGGATGATAGGAGTAGATGGAAGAGTATTTACGCTTCTATTGATCTTTAATAAATGACTAGCTTTTCTCCCGCGGCTTCGCCCGCTTCGAGGTCGTTTATATCGCGTTTCTAAGAGAACTCTTCAAAAGTCCGGGATAAAAACTATCCTATGTTCTTTCTCAAGGTCAACTCTATCTCTGTACCAAATTTCATTAAAATCAGTTCAGTGGTTTAGACGTGAAATCGTAACAGACAGACAGAGTTACTTTCGCATTTATAATATTAGTAGGGATGCAAGTTCCCTCCGCCGCGTCAGCTCATGATTAAGGACTCCGGTTGATTCCGAAACTTGTTGGGAAATCCCGATAAATACGCGTGAGTAAACCGTTGCATCATTTAATAATTAATCAGTCTCACGATAGTTTCTATTGATCTGTAGCCAAGTTATATGCGTTGGAGTGGTAATGCTGATGGACTCTTTCAGATTTCAAACTACAGTCAATGGTAGTGCGTTCAAAACCTGCTTACATCGCATTTTATGATGACGATTCTATTAAAGTTGTCGCATCATTTAATAAAGATCTCTCCTAATCGTAAATGACACTCGTCATTGACATACCACTTCCTTCCTAAGTCCTATGTTCTACGATTGCAATTATATCATTATAAATTCATTAAATGGTATTTTAGTATGACCTGAATCTGTTTGGAAATGTTGTATATAACGACAAACTAAATTAAGTTAGGGATAAAATTCAAATTGACCATACACATTACGAAAACTGGAACGACCGAAGATTTTAGCTAGTTTAAAAAAAACGTCGGTTTGCACTCCGGGATTTGATATTTTGGAATTTTTAATTAGACACAAATTGCTTTAATTATCAGTGTTTAAGTACCATCATTTATGTAGTAGAATACAATACTCATTTCTTTCGCTATCGATACAGTATTGCGCTAGAAAAATTTTCGTCTGACGAACTTTCGATCAGGTCAGATCCTGATGCAAATTTAACATTTTTTACAAATTACAAAAAAAGTGTACAACGCCGCTAATAATAAAGTTTAAATAAGTTTATTTATTCGGACAACAGAGATCCATACTAAACAGGAATATGAGTAAATATAAAATAAAAATAAAAAACAAATTAAAGTTAAAATTAATACAATATGGTGAACAGGGACTTAGTCTGCTAAACAAGTTTTCACATCAATTGGCTTGTTTACCGTTAATCAACATTTAAACTTGAAAAAACTATTTTTCTGTCCATAGAAACCGTTCTCCAAAATATACTATCTCGGAAACGTTTCATGGGAAACCACAACCGCCTAAGAACAAGAGCTGTACATACGGAACCGTTTTAACGGACTTATCCCAACTTCTTGGTAAGATATACCGGTAACATTGTACGGTATAAGATTTACTTCTGGTATTTCAAACCTGGGGGCCTATTACTAGGTTTCAAAGAGATACAACTGCACTTACAGAAGTAAGATGACATTACACAGCGTTGATCAGAGGAGTCTTTTAAGATCTGATAATAGGCCCCCTTGGTGTCGAAATGGAAACTGTAATTGCAGAACCGTAGCTGTAGGGACCAAGCGTGGTCACCAATGCCCCATTTTCTGAATGATTTCTTCGGAAAACGTTTTATATAAACGGTGTCAATATTTTGTTTATACGGATAGCCGAGTGGTTGAGGTCGTGATGTGTCGCGAGTTCGATCGAGTTGTAGGACAAGACGTTGTGTGATCCACGGATTCTTGTCCTGAGTCTGGGTGTCTTTGTGCGTGTGATTTCAATGTTTGTGAGTCAGTCAGTACATAGTACGCAGTATAAATAACCAAACCAGTTTCCGATGTCGGTCAACAGAAATGAACTTGACACCACGTGCTCACAAATCTCAAATCCGTTCATTGAACCGATGCGCCACCGCGGCATGCCAGTCAATTGTTTCTAATTATTGCGACAGATGTTAAAATGTTGAGTCGACAGGTGTAAAGTGGAACACAACGAGCACGGCGACAGAGTCTCGAGGTCCGTTCATAGTAAACACTGCGCGGGCGCCGCGTATAGGGCTGCCAATACACGGTAGTAGAGTTGACAAATATTTCTTCAACAAAATATTCTACTAATGTGCGTTAGGGTGTCAAGTGATAATGTCGATTGAGGTTTTTGTATTGAAGATGGCTTTAGCTACAGGTTGTTATTTTTTTTTGTTTGTCAACTTACGTAAGTAACAAAAAAATAACTACTTACTAGTGAGCTAGCTAAATGCTTTATACTAATAGGACGTAAAATAAATTAATTTAAAGGTATCATTGACACAGCTGAAAGTGCAAATAAAGCATTACCAAAGTAACGCTTTATTTGCAAAATTAAAACGTGATATCCGTGCAGACATTTTGTTTTTATTTTCTAATAATTTCACATCTATATCAAAAGCGTTCATCCCTTACTCCGCAAATCATGTACTAACATATTAAAAATATTTGAATCAATTTCGAACGCGTGCCAACCCTGTGAGTAACGGCCCGCGGAAGTATGCCGCACTTGTCGACGTCGCTAACGGTGCCGGGCAGCGCCGCGGGACAGGACTTGCTTGCGAAAGGGACTAAGGACCTTTATTTATACCCTCAAATTCTATGGTAAAGTTTTGGAACTTTCGCGCAATTTTATGCGAGTTTTGTAATAGACGGTTGCACGAGTATTTGGGACGTTACGTATTTTTAACTGATTGTAATCAAAGGTTATGTTTTTCGCGCGTATTTTTTATCTGTATAATATAAACTAGCAGTTGCCTAGTTTGCGTATACATAATTTTGATCTATTATCAATAGTATTAGCAGCGTACGCAGAAATAGGTTTCTGATTTTACACCTTTGGTTACATTATCGCAATTTTCTTACGGAACCCTAATATTTTTCAAAATAAATAATAGCCTCTATTCAGCGGGAATAATGTAGCTTCTCTCAACAGTGAAGTAATTTTTCAAATCGGTCCAATAGTTTCGTAGCCTATTCGTGTCAAACAAACAAAACAATCTTTCCTCTTTATAATCCTACTACTATTATAAAGGCGAAAGTTTGTAAGTATGGATGTATGGATGTTTGTTACTCTTTCACGTAAAAACTACTGAATGGATTTGAATGAAACTTTACCACAATATAGCTTATACATCAGAATAAAACATAGGCTACAATTTTTGAGGTTTCTAATGTGAGGTCGTAAAAAACACATTTTTTGCGCTTACATTGCAAACGCTGACTGAATCCTACAAGATAGATAGAAGGCAGGTATAAATTATAACTTATATCTTCTAACCACGCGGACGAAGTCGCGGGCAACAGCTAGTGTTACCATAGATGAATCACTGGACGGATGTATAAAAATTGAAGGATCGTTAGATTTTTCCTAGCAAGTGCTCAGAGATAGGTGACGTTAAAACAAACATGGCCGCTGTTTGGCGCCAAACAAAATAAAAAAATGGAGTATTTAATAAAAGGCTATAAAAGATTCATTTAATTTTTTATTACTTACTTACCTAGTTCTTAACTCAATTTAATAATAGAGACCAAGATGTCACAAATTCTGTACACAATAATTTATTTATATCGATACAATAGGTATATTTACAACCTTTTAAAGTACGTCAGTTTGAAATGTGGTAGCCTTACGCATTTATGCATGGATTTGCATTCACGAGGTACAGGTTCGATCCCACTGCAGGCAAACTAGCAATGCGACTTTCTGGCCCCAGCACTCAGCAGTGAGAGTACGAAAGGAAAAGACGTCCTTTAGTCGTAATAATTGTCTTCTAGGTTTAGAATACTCAATTGTCTCTGTCACCTTATAAACTATAGCACCATGACAGTTGAAAGTCCATCGTCTCTTACATGTCGCAAGTACTATCCCTTTCAAATTTGAGCGCAATTTAAACGTCATTAGCCCAAATGTGGGCTGTGATTGTCGTTTGTCGCTTTGTAATAAATTGGGCTCACTCAATTACTATATACTTATATAGGTTTTTGAAGTCATCAAATTATTTATAAAAAAAAAACAGTTTCAAACACTTATTGTACAAAGTCGCAAAAATACTACTTCCAAGAATAATACACACTTTCAGAGCAAAACGACTTTACTGAAATGTTACCGGGGTGTCATTCTTCGCTTGAAAATCTTAACACCGCGATACAGAATGATGACGTCACTGTCATATCGCCATCTATTAAATTTAGACAAAACTACAACAAATATTTTATATCTTAAGCCTAAACAATAAACACTTATAAAGGTTTATTATACGAAAATAAAAAATAAAAATATTACTCTTAATTACTGTGACTTTTAAATAATGACACAAACACCAAAGAGTCTCCTTAAATATTATATTATTATTTAAACACGCAAAAACCCTTATTGATAATTGAACGTTTATAGAATTAATAATCTCTAAAAACCCATGTCAGTTTCATTTGAATTCCAGTGACAATTTTTACCAAAAAAATATCCAAGATTTCTTATTTTTGGAAGAAAGAGATAGAACTATAAGCTAATTGTGCTTTCTCTTTCACACAAATATACTAAACCTAAAATTATAAACACCGTATACATTAAAAACTTAAAATCTTATTTTACAAACTAAAATATATAACACAGTCAACTTTAAAACTTAGAAACCTCTTTTTAAAAACTCTATACATATTTTTCCATAATCTTCTTCACCAAATAAAACTAAACATTTATGAATTTATTTACACGAGTTCATCGATCGGTATGCGACCCACATCCTAAGCTATAATAAAATAAGATTTACCAAAAAACAACCGTTCCAACGACTTGTGTTCACAACGACTATTAAAACTGCGGACTTGGCCATTTAAACGCACGGAGATTTTTTGTGTAGTTTTATAATGCACTGAGAATTATGTTTAAGAAATTTCCGCATTATAATTATTGAAAGCATTTACAAATTTATTCTTAATTAACGGGAAAATATATTTAGCTAACTAAAAAAATAAGAATCTATCAAAAACACAATATATATATAAAAAAAAATTAACGTAAATATAACAACAAACAATAACAGAAAAACCATAAATAATATTTAAAATTAACATATAACAATTAAATTACAAAATAGTCTTTCACTCATTTACTATAGATCAAATCTCAGACCCGTGGAATTATCTCTTGTTTACACCATTCCAAATGTTCCTAAGTCGCTAGTCATAGTGGTTGGTATACAGGTTTTTTCGTCTCGTTACGGCCGAGCGCGGACGCTGCCGACCACTTTCCATCTCGCTGTAAAACCTTATGACTCTGTCCTACTGCCACAAATTGTCATCAACGTACAGAATTAAAGGGGAAATTGACATTAATTCTAAATGCGCTGATAGATGAATGGTATCAGGCACTAATTTAATTCCGATCATGATTTGTCGTCGGATCGATCCCCGTTAAATTCAAATATTTTTGTCTGATTTACAACTATAATTATGTCTCAAGTCTGATATACATTTCTAAATACAATTTACTGTTAAATTAAACGCCTACATGTTTAATTAGTACACTTCGTCAAACTAGTTTCAATTTAAGAAAAAATATGTAAATGTAAAAATTTCTCTCAAATGCATTGATATGATGACAAGTCAAAGTCACGTCAAGGGCTTAACTACTAATGCACAAGTTGATGGTCACAGGTTAAGCTACACTTGATACGGTCGGTCCGTGGATAGGTGACTGTCTATCGTAACCAGTTCGTCTGGGATTCGAAAGGCACGTCAAATTGTGGCTCCCAGCTCTAATTATCATATCATCAAGCAGAAGCTAGAAAGTCCGACAACCAGTCTGGCTAAGGCGTATCGTGTTGCCCAGGTAACTGGATTGAGGAGGTCAGATAGGCAGTCGCTCCTTGTAACACACTAGTACTTAGCTGAATCCGGTTAGACTGGTAGCCGACCCCAACATAGTCGTGAAAAGGCTTGGATGATGATGAAGTTAAATTTACTGTGAAATGTCATTCTCATAAGTTTGAATTTCTCCATTCCATTCCTAAGAAACATTGTCTAAACCTAGCTTGTTCAGTCCGTCTTTAAAAAACATTATTTAAATTGTAGATGAACATACGATTAGCGATGCAATCCTACGCAATTTAGTGTGAGGTTTTCCTATCAGCATTCAAGAGTGTTGATAACATCGTGTGAAGAGTCGCACGATGTGTTAATGGACGACAGTACTGGCGCCAGTAGCTGGCCTGTGAGTCCGAGATAGAATGGAGCTTGGAACTTACACTTGTTGATGTAATCAATCTAGCTGACCCAGGAAAGGTTATTTTGCCATAAGAAGATCCGGGAGATAACAAATAATAGGGCTATGAAAAATAGTTGTGGTCCGATACTCAAACCTACCAATGAAATGAAATCATTTATTCTTTAAATAGGATACACGTCATCCCTTTTACATTGCATTTTTTGAACTAGCTGGAGTCGATATTTCCTAACTGACTACCCTGAGAAGGAACGTTGAAACAAACATCGGATAAGTTATATTATTACAAGAATTTTTTGAGTGTAGGGATTTGAACCTTAGACCTTTAACTAAGCATTCCAACGGTCATATGCTATCATAGTGCCCAAATCTCTGTTCATTCATTCACGTCCTCACTAACGATAGTTATCTATACATCAAAAATCATGTTAAAACTTTCTATTGCTATAAAAATATCAAGAGAACAGAACTTAATCCGAAAAATATACATATTACTAGCAGTTGCCCGCGACTTTGTCCGCGTGGTAAACAAACCCGTAGTACATCATTTTGTTCTATTGTCAATAGTATTAGCAGCGTACGCAGAAATAGGTTTTCGAGTTTACATCTTTGGTTACATTATCGCAATTTTCTTACGGAACCCTAATATTTTTCAAAATAAATTATAGGGTAGGTAATTATATTAAGCTACATTATCCCCGCAGTTCAGCGGGAATAATGTAGCTTCTCAACAATGAAAGATTTTTTCGAATCGGTCCAGTAGTTTCGAAGCCTATTCGTGTCAAACAAACAATCAAATCTTTCCTCTTTATAATATTAGTATAGATATCGTAAAAATACCGTTACGAAAATCTGATACTTGTCTGTGGCGAGACAGTTACCGATAGCACATCACTAGAGCGAGACATGTTAATTCACGCACATCCCTAGCCCCGTTAGTTGTCATTGAGCCATATGCGAAATGGGTTGATAGACAAATGATATTTGTTCTTCTATGGTCTGATGATTCTCTTCGGTTCGGTGGGTTTGAACGAGGAATGTCTTGGGTTTGATTCTCTTTGAAAAATAATCGATAAAACATCTCTTTATTGCTTAACTTTTAATTGACTGTTGGAGTAATGGTTAGTGAATCTGATTGTGACTGTTAAACAGGTGGTTGTGGGTTCGATGCCCAAATAAGATAGTTAATGTGTTGAGTGCTTATGGACAAATCTAATACTTGTTTATTGTCTAGTTGAAGAGTTAAATAAATGTCTATATTTTTGTGGACGTATAAGTCCCTAAAAAAAGACATATATCGAAAAAAAGCCAACATGATATTTTTCTAGTACTTCTGTCTGTTCGTTTATAAATGTGTCTATTAAAACCGTGCCTATTATCTCAGAACAGAATCTTTTATCGTCTCCGAAACAAAAAAGAACAAAAATTGTACCTACCTATTAACAAAATCAATTGACTAGCAAAAAGACCCTAAAGCATGGAACAAGCATTTGAGGATCAGAATAAATATTGCAAGTGCCTAATGAAATAATCTTAGCAATAAGATTTGAAGTTGAGGACAGGTAGACTGTGTCTAATCGATTTATAATTTACGTATTAGCTGTTGCCCGCGGGCTCGCCCGCTATAAAATTAATATAAAAACGTTAACTCAGGTTATAAACTATCTGTATATCAAGTTTCGTCTAAATCCGTACAGTGGTTTTTGCGACAAACATTAACAAATACCCATACATACAACCTTTGCTATTTATAATAATTAAAATAATTATTTAAAATAAAATTAAAAATAAAATAATATTAATATGATAGGATAGGATTATTGCTCACATTCACTTAGAAATAAAATTAATATAATTCAAGACAATGATAAAAAAAATTGTAGTGTTGGACACCCCTTATCAATAAATAGAACCCGATACCTACTAAGATCTATTACACATAAAATATTACATTAAAATTGTTAAAGCAGTTTCGAACGTTTACGATAACTATCATTGTGACACGACAATTTGAAACAACATCTTTCCTCTTTCCAGTGCTAAACGTGGCTGCCGGCAAGGCTCCCATGCAGGCGTCCACAGAAGATGGTGGTGTTCCCCAGCGAGCCCTCGACGGAAGCACTTCAGCATCGTTCAGCGCCGAGACCTGCACCCTCACCAAGGCGGAGAAGATGCCGTGGTGGTACGTCAACCTGCTAGAACCATACATGGTGCAACTCGTTCGACTTGACTTCGGGAAGCCTTGCTGTGGTGAGTAATATTATTATTATTAACTTTTATGTATAAATTAAACTCAAGGAGCTTGTGGCTAAGCTATAACCGTATAAGTGAATCGAACACAGGTTAAGCTATGCTTGACGCGGTTGGTCCGTAGACCATCTTTGACATAACGAGTTCCTCCGTGTTTCGGCAGGCACGTTAAATTGTGGGTCCCGGTGGTTATTCCTAAATATTTGACAGTGGTTACAGGTAGTCAGAAGCTTGAAAGTCTGACAACCAGTCTAACCAAGGGGTATCGTGTTGCCCAGGTAACTGGGTTGAGGAGGTCAGATAGGCAGTCGCTCCTTGTAAAACACTGGTACTTAGCTGAATTCGGTTAGATTGGAAGCCGACTCCAACACAGTTGGGAAAAGGCTAGGCTGATCGATTTTTTTTTAAATCAAGTAAAACTTCTTAATCGCGACGAGGAGGTAACTGGTCGACAATGCATCGGAAGTCATGTTTCTTTGCCATCCTTTTTGAAATATTTTTCATTTTGTAAATAGTTACTTCGCAAACGAATCAATTAAATCAAAATAAAGTCTTTATTTCCAGTAGACCGTTTTCCAGGCATTTGCAAAACGTTACAATGATGACTCTAGTTGACTCTACTTCGAACGCGTGTGACGGTTAGAGGCAATTTTTTTATGAATCGACTCTCGCTATGACTAATACAATCCTATAGTCTTAAAGTCAAAGACATCCAGATTCCAGATTCAGAATGCTTGTCCTACGTAGGGATCGAATCCGCGACAGTTCGCGCTCAGTGGGTTTGGCGTGGTGACCTCAACCACTCGGCTATTCGCGTAGTCAATTTGTTAGCAAAAATTAGAAATCTCTGCTCTTTAAAGATAAATTTCTATTGCTGCTATAACAACAAATATGAAAAATAAAACTTAAAGTAAAAGATAAAGGTTTTTAAGGTCATAAATTTGTTGAATGACAAATAAAATTCTGGGTCTGTTTCGTAACTAACTCAATCGCAAATCCGACTCAACCTTACCCGGTTTTCATAATTGTTGTCTTGATTCAAAATGCATAGCTTTACATTTAAACGCCGCCCGTGTGAAGTTAAAACAAATGACCAGTCCTATACAATACAGGAAATATAATAATTTAATTATTTTGTTATTTTACGGATTTTCGTCTAAGACAATGTACTTCCGAATTCGCACGGAACTCCGCTTTCAAGTTGAAGTTATCATAATTAACCTTTTGAACAAAACACGACCTTGTAACGATGATTGATGGATTCTGTAAGAATACACTCAAATGATTCAAGTAGTGTTTCAATATAATAGGCTACTTAAATTGTCTAAGTAGTCCTTCAGACAGATTTCCAAAGAAATTGTTTAATTAAATGCGGACAACATCACATACATTGTTCTGAACCCAAAGTAAGTTGCTAAAGCACTTGTGTTATGGAATTCAGATACAACGAAGGTACTACAAACACCCAGACCTAAGACAGTGTAGAAATGTGAATTTTTACATTGACCCGACCGGGGATCGAACCCGGGACCTCAGTGCTATCGACACCTTGAAACCGGTGCGTACGCCACTCGACCACGGAGGTCGTCAAGTACGTGTAGTGTTTACGTATTTTTTATCACATCATTAAAAAGTTAAGAAGATCAAAAGTAAGTGGGGGCTAATGTACTAGTAAGTGACGTCACACGAGATTTATTTGACTGTAGCTATCCGCATAATTAAAAAAAAACTTTCAATTCGATGTCACTTCTCCAATTGAAGGTGCATTAACAAAATTCCATTAAAGAAAGGTTTCGCGAAAACTATATTAAAAGTAACCAAACTATTTTGCAAACAATTTCCTTGATTGCCAATGGTTTTGGCGAAGAAACGTAATTTATTTTCAGATTGCGTCTAATTTGATAAACATTCAACAGTTGAATGCTTTAAAGATATCCGTGACACTTTCTAATAATGGCATCCCAATAACAGTTACGTAAACATAACGAAAGATTGTTTGTTGACGGTAAATTAAATTAGTTCAGAAAATTGACAGCTTTTGAAATAAAGACGCCAATGTCAGTGACATCCTACTACTATTATAAAGGCGAAAGTTTGTAAGTATGGATGTATGGATGTTTGTTACTCTTTCACGTAAAAACGACTGAATGGATTTGAATGAAACTTTACCACAATATAGCTTATACATCAGAATAATACATAGGCTACAATTTTTGAGGTTTGTAATGTGAGGTCGTAAAAAAACACATTTTTTGCGCTTACATTGCAAACGCTGACTGAATCCTACAAGATAGATAGAAGGCAGATAGATAGATAGAAGGCAGTTATAAATTATAACTTGTATCTTCTAACCACGCGGACGAAGCCGCGGGCAACAGCTAGTAGACTATAGTTGGCAGTAAACTAGTAATGTAAGTAAAATGTAGATTCAATTTAAAAAAAATAACTAGTTCTATTTGCTAAATAAGTTTTCGCAAATGCGTTTCTCATTCTGCCAATATCTACGACACAAATAATAATTATTCTGTTATAAAAAAATGTGACAAATAATAAATGTGAACGCATAATATTGACTAAAAATATATTTTTGACTATTAAAATATCAAACAATAAAATGAAATGTGGGTCAATATTAACAATAAAAAAAACTATACAGATTAAAATAAAACAACATTCAAAATAGATGAAAACGAGACCGCTGTCGAATTCAAATAAAAAAAAACATGAATTTTTCAATAATTTAAAAACACGAGCTTCTAAATTACTAATGTAATTGGCGCGCTATTTGAATTCAGAACACGAACTGGCAGACTGTAATAGTCTATGTTTTTGTTTTTTTTTTCTAGATTAAAAAAGAAAAGTTATCCGTAGCTACTCAAGCTTCAAATTTGTAACTAGGCGTGTCATCATTCAGCCATATTTTAGCTAAACTTTCCTTCAATTTAGATGACTTTCACTTAGGTAAAGCTAGTTATTTGCGCGCGACGATGCTTGTCGACTATTCTTGACGTTTTGCTGTAATGGCGGTGCAAAGGGTCGCAGTATTAAATCAATTATTGTTAGAAATGCGATAGAAAGCTGTATTGCAGACAAAGTTCACTTGCTTGGTAAAACTTCTTGAGATGAAAATGTACCATAAATATAATATTTTTAACGGTCGTATTATTCACAACTATCACACATAGCTCAAATAAATCAAAACTTGTACTAAATGCATACAATTCATCACAACTCATCACACAAACATTTGTTATGGGTGGGAATTGAACCCACGACCTCTCCGATATAGCAGTCAAGGTCAATAGCCACTAGACCGACAGTCGTCACAAATAATTCATAATCTGTGATATTTATACTTCTCTATACTAATATTTTAAGAGGAAAGATTTGATTGTTTGTTTGACACGAATAGGCTTCGAAACTACTGGACCGATTTATTATACTCTTTCACCGTTCAGAAGCTACATTATCCCCGCTGAATATAGGCTATAATTTATTAAAAAAAATATCAGGGTTCCGTACGAAAATTGCGATATTGTAACCCAAGGTGTAAAATCGAAAACCTATTTTTGCGAACGCTGCTTAAACTATTGACAATAGAACAAAATGATGTACTGCGGGTTTGTAGATCTTTCTAATATCTTCTAACGGACGAAGTCGCGGGCAACAGCTAGTCGTTTATTATAAACTAAGAAACGAATTATGAAACCTCCTTTCTTAGAAACCTCTTGAAAATAAAATAGTTTATTTCCAAACATGTAATGCAAGATGCAACCTTTTTGGAATCTGCAATTTGTTTACGTAAGGAGTGGTCAGCATGTGGTTCTGCCTTTCTATTAGTAAATTCTTTTTAACAGTCAAGACGGACACACAAACAATTGCTAATGTTTATTTAAGTAGATTAATGAGTTATACATATTCTTCGACTAGCTTTTGCACGCGACTTCATCCACATACTTATTCTTCTATTTAATTTTACTAGCTGTTGCCCGCCACTTCGTCCGCGTGGTCAGAAGATATAAGTTAGGAATTTTTGAACGGAAACCCTCGAAGATGAATAATTTTTCCTGCTTTTGCCACATTTTTCATTGTATCTTCGCTCCTATTAGACTCAGCGTGGTTTATAGCCTAAAACCTTCCTCGATGAATGGTCTATTGAAGACAATTTGAACCATTAGTTCCTGAGATTTGCGCGTACAAACAAACAAACTCTTCAGCTTTATATATTAGTATAGAAGTATAGATAGGTAAATATAGATTGTTATTTGATCTCGTAACGATTGTAACATTGTTGCAAGTCAGAATACAGATCTATTTGCGTTCTCTTTGTTATGCTAAAGTAGTAACTACAAATAATGTGTGGCAATCGCATTAGTGCTATCTAAAATCTGAGCTAGCGTGACCTATGGTTGTATATTTAGCGTGAGAAGAAAACTGATCTCATCTGTAACTGTATTTCAAAATGTCGTATTTTCTTCAGCGTTTCATCAATTTTTTCATGGATTGGGGCTTTGTTTATTTTAATTAGTACTGCCTAAAAACAGTAACACTAATTAATACATAACACTTATTTATTGCTATAAGTATATACTATTATTTATATATACTATTATTTTATTAGACTAAACTTAACAAAAACGTAAAGTTAACTATAATTCTAGGGACAATATTTTGTTATTTACATAAAATTAAGTAGTTATTTAATAAACTAACAATTTCAATGACAACGCATAAATAATCTATATCTATACTTACTAATATATAAAGCTGAAGAGTTGTTTGTTTGTTTGTTTGAACGCGCTAATCTCAGGAACTACTGTTCCAAATTGAAAAAATCTTTTTGTGTTCAATAGACCATTAATCGAGGAAGGTTTTAGGCTATATAACATCACGCTGCAACTAATAGGAACAAAGATACAATGGAAAATGTGGCAAAAACGATGAAAAATATTATACTTCGAGGGCTTTCGTTCAAAAATTCCTAACTTATATCTTCTAACCATGCGGACGAACTCGCGGGCAACAGCTAGTAATAATATAAAATAAAAGTCATGATAGCTAATTTAGAGTAATAAGCATAACATGCTAAAACTGGTCACCACGCCAAAACCACTGGGCGCGACGCGGCGCGGGTTCGATCCCCGCGTAGGACAAACATTTTATGTGATCCACAAATGCTTGTCCTGAGTCTGGGTGTCTTTAAATTGTGCAGGTGACTTGAAAGTTTGTGAAACCCCCCGCGACACAAGGATGAAATTAATTAGTGCGGGAGTCGTTTTTAAAAATATAATATATATTAATATTATTATTAAGAGGATTTCGAAATAACAAACCCTTTCAAATACGAGTCAGATTCACGATACTGAGGGCTCATATAAAAAGGCTAAAGAATAATAAAATAAAGAAAAATATTAAATATATACATTGTCGAGTGCAAATAAAATATTGAGTATAACAAATCTTTTACAAATTTATTAGTCACCCAACCTGTGACCAATAAGTTTGAGGCTGGGTTACATATCATGAACTAGCTTTTCGCCCGCGGCTTCGCCCGCGTCGAGGTCGGTTATATCGCATTTCCAAGAGAACTCTTCAAAAGTCCGGAATAAAAACTATCCTACGTTCTTTCTCAAGGTCAACTCTATCTCTGTACCAAATTTCATTAAAATTCAACGATTTAGATGTGAAAGCGTAACAGACAGACAGAGTTACTTTCGCATTTATAATATTAGTAGGGATGAACGAGCGCTTCTTAACCTCGTTTTTTATTTTTAGTGTTCGTTATTTTAGCGACAAAAGAAAAAGGTCATCTTTAAAAAAATCCAATGTCTAGATAGACATTGAAAATGGTAAATAATAGCTATCACTTTTCATGAGATACCACAGCCTGGTAACAGACAAACAGGGTTCCGTTTCTTCCCTCTAAGTATGGAATACTAAAACGATAATTTTTGTTCAGTATAATAATAGTGAGATAGTTTAATATTTTTAACTGATGAAAGTAATAAAATATACGAAGCATACGTTGTTTTTGCCTAATAAATTATTTCTAGTTTTATGTATTTTTAATAAAATTTTATTGTGAGCAACCCTTATCACTTAGGGGTATAAAAATAGATGTAGTTCTATTCTCAGACCTAACCAATATGTATACAAAATTTTCGGAGTTTCGGAGGAGTACGGTAACTAACATCGTGACACGGGAATTTTATATATTAGAAGAAGAAGATAACGCAGCTAAGATGGTGAAACTTTTGGAATTGGAGTCTTTTAACGTCACTTGTCGGTAAAAGTATTCTGATCAGTGACGTCACAAGAGATTTCAACCTCCTGAATAACCTTAACTAAGCTAACAAATAAATACAGAAACACTTGTCAGCTGATATTACCGTTTTTGAACTAGCAATAAAAAAAACACGTGTCCAATGCCAAGACTTAACTACCTCAGTGGAACCAAATAAATTGTTAATATCAAATGAATTACCAAATACTTTTGAAAACACTTCTGACCACACTAGCATAATTCCTATTTTACCCAAAAAATTCTTGTCCCCAGGTGTGAACAAACCAGCAGTGATCGTGGTACGCGTCGGCAACAACCGTCCCGATCTCGGCACCAACCCGATCTGCAATCGCTTCACCGGTTTCATAGAAGAAGGACAGCCTTTATTCCTACCATGCAACCCTCCAATGCCTGGGGCTTTCGTAAGCGTCCACTTGGAAGCGTCAACCCCAAGTCAGCTGTCAATTTGCGAAGCATTCGTCTACACCGACCAAGCGTTGCCGATAGAAAGGTGTCCGCAATTTAGGGATCAACCTCCCGGTAGTACGGCGACGTATAATGGGAAGTGCTACATCTTCTATAACCGGCAGCCGGCGTCGTTTAGAGATGCGCTCGGGTTCTGCCGGTCGCGAGGAGGGACCTTGGTGGACGAGTCCAACCCGGCGCTGCAAGGATTCATCAGCTGGGAGCTTTGGCGACGTCATCGGTAAGTGATCTGGTTTTGTTTTTTGGCGAATGTCTGTGTGTAGCGTGGATTGCTGGCGTATCTGTAATGAGCAGGGATATTGCGTAAACGAACGATGTCTAGAATGACGGTTTTTGAACTTAAGCCATGATGTAGCTAGTGGAACAGTCATAATATTATGCTGTCTCGTTTGGTTAAATTAAGTGTCTTGAGCCCTTTAAATCTTGAAAACTTAAACAGCAATATTAAACGAATTTACATTTACGTTTACAATAATTGATAAAAACATTTTTAATATACTTGCCATATCAATATATTGCAATATCAATATAATACCAAAATATCTATAGCTATCCAGTAAAAAGTGATATAATCCCATAGAGTTTACCTTATTGATATAAATACAGGAATATGATTGAATTTTGAAAATTTCAAATCTCTACTTAAAACAAATCATTTTTTTATTCATTAATTTTAATTTGGTATAATGTCCAACCGAACTATCTGCATAGTTTGTCTCTTTTATCATAATACAATTGATTAAGAAACATTTTTATCTCGCTCCTACTGCAATCTATACAAGATACCTCCAAGCCACGGAAAAGGAGTCATTTTATCTCAGAATGGTTTCCTGCAGTCAATCTAACCGCAGCGCGCCAACTTTCTACTCAACTCGCGAACAGTTAACTTAATGATAAGTTATTACAATCTAACGTTTTGTAAACACACGGTTGTCTCGATTTCATATCAATTTGTCTAATGTGTATTATAAAAGCGAAAGTATCCGTCAGGTTTTCACTGAAGTCTAAACTGTAGTTAGGGAGGTGTACTTAAGGAGTTTCGTAAACAAACCTCTGTTATCTACACTTTAGTATGAGTGATTTCAGACTAGGATATTTTTTTGCGCTTTTGCGCTTAATAGCACCGGACTGGCACTGGACTGGCACCGGACTGATCTGACTGACTGTTTTTATTAAGCGCACATATTTCGGCTTGTTCGCTTGAATTGTTGGTGTTCTGTAAATATCCACGTGAGCTAAGATAGCTATTATTTAACTAAGAAAGGCTTTTATACTCGTACGTGTATACGGGAACACATGCGCTTCCAAAAACGAGTTCCTACGCGCGTGTAAAACTAGTCTGAAGCCGCCGTAAGTGAGTCCTGCTGTACAAATTCATAGAGGTTTGGGCCACATGTTTTGGAGATCAAAGTACTGGCGTCGCTTTATGTGTGATTCGATTTAGTAAAGGTCGCAATGAAGTTTTCGGATATGAATCTTGGCATGAATGTCACAGGAGTATGAATGAATTTAAATGTTTATTGTGGGCATAGGGTAAAAGTTTTGATAAGTATCACTATATCGACGTCGATATGGACGGGTCTGGTATATTTTAAGTACATTTTAAGTATATCTTGTTCCCAAGTTTTTACACTCACTTTCTTGTTGGTCTGTTTGTCGTTCCGGTTGGATTTTTGCAACCCAATTTTGAGGCACTTCCCGATAAGCTAGCAGGCTGAAATATTTTGCTTCAAACCCGATGACAATGCAATTTATAATTATAACAACGGGGGTCTTTAACTTTTGAAAAATTTGTAGATTTTACTTGATTTGATTCATTCAACCTTCCAATGGTGTATCATTTTTTCCTACAGTCATTCAGTTATTTTTCCTTTTCAGTAACCTACGCCAAAAAATATCTACCAATAAGATTATCTTGTTGATATCGCCTCAATAATACTCAATATGGTACAAAATGTATTAGTTAAAGTCTTGCTATCCGAAGTAACGGTGCCCAGCTGATGAGCGTAAGACAACGGAGCGGGTACCGTACGGACCGGACCCCGCCGGCTCCGATCCGACACGGTGGCTGTTCCGGTGTTAATACGATTATTTATTGCAGTTTAAGAGTTTCTGCTTGAAATAGGGCTTTGAGGCAAATAGGTGCGGCTTGCATTGTGCTGTTGCCTTATGTCATTTATAGAGAAGGATCGACGTTAAACTGTCTTCGATAATAATTCTCAAGTCTCAATCTTCTATCTATATGTATATATATATAAACTAGCTGTTGCCCGCGACTTCGTCCCCGTGGGTAGAAGATATAAGTTATAATTTAGGTATACCTGCCCGGTTTTTTTCACATTTTCCATTGTATCTTAGCTCCTATTAGTCACAGCGTGATGGTATATAGCCTAAAACCTTCCTCGATGAATGGTCTATTCAACACAAAAAGAGATCTTTTCAGTTTGAACCAGTAGTTCCTGAGATTAGCGCGTTCAAACTAACTCTTCAGCTTTATATATATGCAATGAATATTTAGCTGTTCGTTAGCCTCGCTAAAACCAGGGACCGGCCGGATACTCATTGAAAGGGTTTTTGAAGGGGTTTTTTTAAGCGCTTCAAGAAAAAACCCTATGACATATGTTACACCTTCGAACGGATTACTGGAACCCTGTTCTGAACAGGTTACCCTTTACTACCCTGTAACACTGTAACAGGGTAACCCACTCCAACCTAAGACAATGCAATATGCACTCTTTATCATAGACATTAGTTTGAAAATAGTATAACCACGAGCGCACGTGACATCTTACCGCCCAGCGGCGCCATTTTTGCATTTACCGAGCGACTTGTAAACATGGAATAAAAATCATTGTGGATATGATCTTACAGTTTAATTTTGCTTGTCGCACTTTTCAAACGTTGTGATATATATTTTTCGTGTCTATACTTGTAGACCAGGGTCGATAATTTTTAAAACCAAAAAAAAATAGTAGGATGAAACCCATTAGAAAAGGAGGGGAATATTATAAAAATGAAAGGAAAAATAATTTACCGGCGATCTGAGGTCGGGAAGGGGGTGGGAGTGACGTTTGAAGAGTAAAAAACGGTTTTTATCGATTTCCGGCAAAACTAAAATTCGTATCGAAAAAAGTCAAATGGCAAAGTTCTAAAAGAAAAAGATCTAAAACTTTTGTGTTTGCATTGTTTTCACATAACCTCAAAATTTATGTGAAAAATCTAAAAAACCAAGATTGTGGTTTTTTTTTTGTATCTTTTACAAAAAATTATTTTTGTAACGAAATTTGGTGAAAGCTTACTTTTATTGTGTCCCAAATACGCTGTAATTTATTTGATTAAAAATATTTATTTTTTCACCTTATTTTGAATTAATATAAAAAAATACTCTAATTTTCAATCGAAAATTCACCCGTCAAATCTTCTCAGAAAATGCAAAAAATGAAAAAAAACTTGTATTCGATTTTTTTTTAAATTATTATAAATAATTTCATCTAAAAAATTTGATCTCATTTTGTGTTCAATAGACCAATAATCGAGGAAGGTTTTAGGCTAGGTATATAAAATTACGCTGCAACTAATAGGAGCGAAGATTTAATGGAAAATGTGGCAAATACGGGGAAAAATATTAATCTTCGAGGGCTTTCGTTCAAAAATTCCTAACTTATATCTTCTAACCACGCGGACGAAGTCGCGGGCAACAGCTAGTTACCTATATGACGTTTCGCGCGTAGGTAGTTTGTCCGAGAGGCGCGAGTCGCGGCGCGACGCGTCGGCGATAGAAGAAAATCAGCTGTAGTCTTAGTAAAGCAATGAGGGGCCGCTAGGGTGCAAGTATGCAGCTCAAGTTTAGTGGGTAGTTCAGGGTAACAAGAATAAAAGCCTTTCGTGAAGGTAACCACTTCAAAGGGTTAAGTAATTGAAGGGGTTAACCCCTTCACGTGGTTACCATAATGAAGGTGTTAACCATTTCGCTGGGTTTCGAGGATGTAACTCGAACAAAAGGTAACACTGCGATATGAGTTACCCCGTGTACGGGTTACCCTGTCAAACGGCTTAACTCTAAAGTGGGGTTGTCCGGTCCCTGGCTAAAACTCGAGAACGGCTGTATCGATTAAGCTAATAATAGTCTTGAGATGCACGTGAAAGTCTAAGGAAGGTTTAAACAGTGAAAACTTTGGTGAAGTTAAGTATCGTGAGGAAATTAGTGCTTAAAACTTCCCTATATGGGAAGAAGAATGGGCCAAGTCGTGGGAGGCATATAGGCGAGAATTATAAATTGAGAAATGTTGGTCTTGTTGTTAGTAGCCCTGACTGCTATACCGGAGGTTGTGAGTTCGATTCTCACCCAGGACAAATGTTTGTGTGATGAGCAAGATCATTTATTCTGTGTATGGGTGTAATTTATCAATAATATGTATCTATTTAGCAATATTTAAGTATGTTTATCACTTGTCTTTTGCTCATAATACGAGCTTTACTTAGGTCGAGACTAGATGGCGTTGTGTGAAAGTTGTGGCACATTATTATTATGATGAAAAAAAAATACGGCTCAGAACAGGGAATCGTGGAGGGATTTGGTCGAAATCTTTGCCCAGGAGTGGGACACAGTGGGCTAGACAAAACAAATAATAAATACTTTTTACAAAACTACAATATGAATCGTTTATCTACATGAACGTAATACCAGAGCAGCGTAATCTCCTCGATCTGAGTTAATCATTTATAATTACTGGTTGTCAGTACACTGCTTTCCAGTCATGCTGTGACTACACTTATCGAGTTCCCAGCTACGATTCTCGGTAAATGTATTTGTATCACGAGAATCGATAAGACATCTTTTTTTTTCAAGTTTCGTATTATTTACAGAAGTAGGACTATCCCTACTTATATAATATTATAAATGCGAAAGTAACTCTGTCTGTCTGTTATGCTTTCACGTCTAAACCACTGAACCGATTTTAATGAAATTTGGTACAGTGATAGAGTTGACCTTGAGAAAGAACATAGGATAGTTTTTATCCCGGACTTTTGAAGAGTTCTCTTGGAAACGCGATATAACCGACATCGGCTCGGGCGGAGCCGCGGGCGAAAAGCTAGTTAGTAATATATTGCAAACAATACAAGCATTTATCCACAAACTGAAAGAAAAACGCTTTGAAATCGGCTTACTAGTTTAGTAGTTACGGTGTCACGCACAGACACCCATAGTGTTAAAACTTATAACACCCCTCTCAGAAAAGAGATTTTTTATTGACTTCATGTTATGGTACATGAAATAGAACACCCTGACCCCTGGGCTAGTGTAATCTGTATTACAGGGGCCAGTGTCTTCACCCTTTTTAATTAAGATACATTAACATGCCAATTAAGTAAAAAACAATGATAATAAAGAGATTTTAGCAAAGGTTTTGCTAAAAAACCTGGTCAAAAATTGGCCAGGTCCTCAATACCATAATCAATACAACAGCTACATCGAGCTGTACAGATAATTCGCTCCGATCCGCTACATAATCCACACATGTTCTGTGTAACCGCACTTAATGTTTAGGAAGTATCGTGATGCGGCACATGGTCACTCACTGTGCAATACCGTTGTCTAGCCGTTGACTTTCATGACAATTGATGAACTGATATATATTGTTTGACAGGCCTGTTGGTCTAGTGGTTAGTGACCCTGACTGGTATACCGGAGGTCGTGGGTTCGATTCCCGCATAGGACAAATGTTGTGTGATGAGCATGATCATTTGTTCTAGTGTATGGGTGTAATTTATCTATAATTTGTATGTATTTAGAAATATATAAGTAAGTTTATCAGTTGTCTGGTTACCATAACACAAGCTCTGCTTAGCTTGGGATCAGATAACCGTGTGTGAGTTGTCCCAGGATATATTATATTATATTGTTATTATTAAATGATGTAAAGGTTTACTCACGCGTATTTATCGGGGTAGCCCGACTAGTTTCGGACCCAACCGGAGTCCTTAATCATGAGCAGACGCGGCGGGATCGCGAGTTACATCATTTAATAATGAATCAGTCTCACGATAGTAATTATAAAAAAAAATGTTAATATACTAGCTCTACCTGTGACTTCTGCCATGAATTAAAAAGGAATTCTTAAAATAATCTAGCTTTTAAGTCACTTAGTATCTAACGAATAGTTTAAATACAAAACAAACCAGCCCAAACATGATATGATGGCTTCCATGGGTGTAATTGATTCCATAATTTTGTTTGCTTAGCTAACGACCCCATTTACCTAATATATCACTCTTGCAATATAATAAACTAGACTATTCTATCTATAACTACTATTTAAATATCAAAATGACACTCAAATACGGACATCTTGTCCAAAGGTAAGTGTATTTACTACTGTAATCAGACAATAAAATTGGTCATATTTATACACGGTGATTTTTTATTCGTCTTACAAAAGCAGCCCAGTTCATGTATCCGACGTAAAATACCCCTAGGCGCGATTATTCTTTTTTTTTCATCAACTAAGACAATAATTACGAAGAAAAATTTAAACAAGAGAAATCTGAAATATACTCTTAAAAATGATAAAAACGCCGCCGCCCGCGCCCCTCACCATTATTACAAGGCTCGGACCGCGCTCGCAACAGCGCTGTCTTTCTAAAAAACTACGAATTGCATCATAATATTGAATAAAAATTGCATTTTAAATTTATTGAAATCTCATAAATACCAATTTTTTTTATCACGAACGTGTTCTAGTGATTGGATACATGAACTGGGCTGCTTTTGTAAGACGAATAAAAAATCACGGTGTATACTAGTCCCAGAAAACGTTACTTTACAATATTTTTTTCTAAAGAATTTTTAGTGTAGAAAAAACTACATACTAATAAATATAATGAGGCTGAAAAATTATCTGATTTCCAGACCAATTAATATGCACACAAATTACATAATAATAATCACTCCGTTTCGAAGAAGTATGGTAACTAACATGGAGACACGAAAATTATACACAAGATACCTAATCACCCCATACACCGAACAACTTCCTAAGTTTATCACAAAACTGTTGGTCATGGGAGGGAATCGATCTTAAAACATCTGCTTTAGCATTCAAGGTCAGTCGTTCCGCCAAATCTTAACCTTGACAATCTAACAAATTACGTTACGACAGTGAAGGATGTAAATCAAAATAGGTTTTATTTCAAACTGGCCTTTTTAAAGTCACATTTTAAAAGTAATAGTAATGACTATAACAAAATGATATTTTTATGAAGAAGAACCGGCAAGAAACTCTATTAGTAACTCATAATCTTATACTTTTTGTTATGTTTGCAAGGCTAAGGCATTTTACGTCGTTTCCAATCATTTATTCTTTGAAAACATTCCTCTGATAGAGCCAGAGTCTTAACATAATCTCCAAACAACATCATACTAATCCTATATCCATCTATAATAGCCAAATAACTCAATAGAACGAATATTAAAAGGAAAATTTTCCACCAAAACACAAGTAGTTGAATCAAAACATAGACAGTCGTATAGACATTTATAAATAGATAATCATAATTAATTGGTAGCGAGTGCAGACTGCCACCCACCACCACCCACCACCCAGGGCGCCCTCAGCGCGGGGGCTGTCTGAATCAATAACGCCGATATGAAATGTTGAGCCCTATGTGCCGCCCTATGTGTCTGCTGCCGGCTACATAGCGTCTGCGAGGGATGGATGCTACCTGTAAAGTGGATGGGTTCATGCAAAAAGAGGCAAGAATGTAAATATTATTGTAAGGTCATCAGATTTTTTTAAACATGTGTTTTTAGCCAGATGGATAAAGGATATGCTTTTGACAATTCTGCTTAGATTATTTTTTATTAAATTATTGTTCGAAACGAAATAATAGAACATTTTTGAACACTGCAAAAATTATTTGTCTTAGGTGTGGTACAAAATTTGAAGTTTTGTAAGTATAAGCCCACACGCTTTCTGGCTACATCTTCAGACTACCTCAAAAAGTATCATAAATAATACTCATATTGTGATGACTCACTGGGACCTAACTAGCTAGCTCTAACTGATCTGGCAACTACTCCGTCCTAATCAGTACTCGGTCTAATTTACGAATCTGAACCATTCAAACGCATAGAAAAAATACCAGTCAAATCGGCCTGACTGTTTTAAAGGCGAACAGTGATTAAGTAGAATCCAAAAACGTTAAAAAAATATTTTTATATGCAAATTAAGTAAGTCTGAAAATCGTCTAATATCTATTTTCTTACCCCATAGTATAATGGGTTGTCCAATATCCTTTCAGAAATTCCTAACATACAATTTAAATGGCAAAAACACCTTTAACATATAAAATTAAACAAATTCATCTCAAATGCATACCAAGATTTCACAACAGGCTTACAACAACGGGAGAATTAATCTTGTCTTCTAATATATAAAATTCCCGTGTCACGATGTTAGTTACCGTACTCCTCAGAAACGGTTCGACCGATTCTTATGAAACTTTCTATACATATTGGGTAGGACTGAGAATAGAACAACATCTATTTTTCATACCCCAAGTGACATGGGTTGCCCACACTAAAAAAAATATTTAATTTTTGGACGATTTTTTTTGATTTGATTTTTTTATAATGTGGCATTAAAAATACATACATCTAGAAAAAAAATATTCGGCAAAACAATTCGTTTGCTGGGTCAGCGAATACTAAATAAATGTCAACCATCTTCTTGGTTACTTACAACATAAGTTCTGCCAAACAAATGAAATTAAAGCGTGGGTTTTTGTTTATTTGTACCGTCCTATGTCTGGACCGACTCTGCCCGCGCCACCCTGTCTGGGCCGCGCAGTGCTAACATACTTAGGTACAGACACAGTCACCCTAAGCCAGGGGTCGTCAACCGTAGGTTACCTTCATTGACTTGATTGAGATTTAAAATGGAAGAATAATTTATGTTAAGAAATTGGATTCAATTTTCAGTTGCTTTATAATAATTGTGTGATTACGAATTTAGAGTTTTATTGACTTGAAAATAATTTTACGTTTTTTTTTTATCTTATCCTGAGTTAGTTTTTAAATGGTCTATTTTTTCAGAAATTCTTTTTAAAACCCTTTAAAGTAACAATTCAATACAAGCATCATTATAATAAAAACAACCGTATTCGCTTTTCTTAACTTAGTTTTCCGTATCGTCTGTTGTGACGACACAATTTTACTTTTTTTGGTTTCTTGTTACGTAAATTTTCCATAATTATACATTTTTTTTAAAATCACGTTGCGAAACAGGAAATTTCTAAAGGAAATTAAAATAAACAATCACTTGAAATGCTTTTCGATTCGCGTAAACAGCTCGATTTGTTAGTTTTGAAACTTTATAACTTTCAAGAGAAATTTTCTTTTGAGGGCTTCTGTTATTTCTAAATGAGTTTTGAAAATTTCCTTTTTTTTTACTCTTGTTTAACCAGTTGATTTATTTTGAAAACTGACATTACTATGTTATTACTTAGATTGTCTAACGAGGTGAGAAAAGTATTGAATATGATAAAACAATTGGATCTTGTTTAAGTCGTCTGAGATAATTCAAATTTTGAAAAATATTAACCACAGTATTTAAAAAAAAACGTGTCTGATCGATTGTGTAAAGATAATGGTCTGTAATTATTAATAGGAAAACAAAAGATTAAAAAAATATTATCGTACCTACATATTATTACTTATGGCAGCCCCAAAAATTAACTAATCTATACTAATTTATAAAGCTGAAGAGTTTGTTTGTTTGTTTGAACGCGCTAATCTCAGAAACTACTGGCTCAAATTGAAAAAGTCTTTTTGTGTTGAATAGTCTTTTAATCGAGGAAGGTTTTAGGCTATAAACCATCGCGCTGCGACTAATAGGAGCGAAGATACAATGGAAAATGTGAAAAAAAAACAGGGCAGGTATAAATCATAACTTATATCTTCTACCCACGGGGACGAAGTCGCGGGCAACAGCTAGTAACAAAATATA
This sequence comes from Trichoplusia ni, assembly GCF_003590095.1. NCBI lineage: Eukaryota > Metazoa > Arthropoda > Insecta > Lepidoptera > Noctuidae > Trichoplusia > Trichoplusia ni. The sequence goes on from NC_039497.1 coordinate 3,629,066, forward strand.
ATTAACTATCTAATAATAAGGTTCTTCAGTATAGGGAAATTTTCCATAATTCAGTATAATATTTGTCGTTAATGCTGTGCAAAACGAAAACTATTCCGTTATATGAAGATCCAGATTGTTTTAAAATACCGTTTTATGTCCTTCAAGGATCGGACAGGGTTTATACACACATACTAAAGCTATTCATTAAAATTCATTATACAAAAGTGAGTTTAAAGTTGAAAACTGTTGACAACACCTGTCCAGCCCCCTCGTAATTCCATTCGCATGGCAGGAGCTCCAGACAGGTAGGGAGGCTGCATGAGGAGCGGACATCAAAGGGATTTTCATATCGTTCAATTTGAGCTTTGACGGGCGCCCTTATAATAGTCTGGCACCCAGACGTTGTTATTCGTAACCATGGCAACGCATTATTGCGTAGTAACCTCGAAATCAGACTTATTTTCCTCTTGAAATATTACTAAGAAAAACTACTTAATTAGCTATACTTTTAGAATTAATTGCTTGCTTTGCTCCAGCGATTGTTGTGCGAATTTATTATTATTGTTGATGTATATGCGAAATTATTCTTTGTCATGTATATAATTGAGACATGGCCTGTTTATGTAGCAAACAGGAACGGGTGTTTTCAGTGCTTTTGTAAATGGAATATTAAATAATGTAATGAGGATAAACATTTGTGGGATCCACGAAAGCTTGTCCTGAGGTTGGGTGTCTTTTTGCGTGTGATTTAAATGTTTTGAAACTTCACGGTACAAGGATTAAATTCCTTGCGTAAGAGTTGTTTTTTAAAGAAAATTTCAAGATTGCTATTTAAGACTATACTTAATTTAGACGAAACCTTTGAAAAACTAGAAACTCTGAAGCGTACGGTTCTACAGATAATCTTCACTACTCATTATTATATTCAAACCTTAATTTCTCATACTAATTTCCACTAAACCAAGCCTCATTTTCTTCTGCCTATCTCCCTTATTCACCGTCCTATTGACTATTTCTTTATAGTACCATGGCAATGGAGATGTATACGACAAGATTGTTCTTGATAGTTTTCTTTAGTAGTATTTGAGATAGATATATTAACGTATTCATTATTATGCTTCAAACTAAAAGACTACTTGCTTGTATTATAAAACTGTGTAGACATTACATTGGGGGTTAATTTGACAGCAATTAGTATATAAGAAAAAATAACCTTTCGAAACGTCGAGAGTTTTTCATGATATTTAATTTTCCTACACAGACTCTTTACTTGATAACTTAATACTATACACGTGTTTCGAATTATTTTTAAAAATAACTTTTATTTTTGCTTGAATATATTTTTTCTTTTGGTAAATTTCCTTTATCGAAGCCTTAGTTAGTTTTGAGTAGCTATTTAACCTCATTATATCTCGCTCTTTTTAAAGTGTTTACTGGAGACGGCTAGATTTAAGAAGGTCTTTTTTAAGTTTAAGTTTTGTTTTAATATTCGAGGGGTAGTTTTATAGGAAAATGACTCTTATAGTCATTAATAATTACTTACACTTATTTTATACTGTAAACCATATTCAGCCGAGGTGCTTAAGGTCGTTTTTCCCTTATACCATATTTCGTGGGGAGTGTAGACTGATTTTAGATCTGCTTCAGTGAATATTGTTAGTTAAAAGTTTTAAGCAAACAAGACGATGAGATATGGGAATTGAAGGGTCCATTTACAAGTATTGTAGGTAGTAAGTAAAGTTACTATCATTAATATTAATATTACTAATATTAGTTATCAAGCAAAACCTCTTGATTTGAAGCTTTTGACGTATTCTTAAATTAACTCGTTAAATAATACGTTTAAGTTCCTTCCTTTCTCATTTAATTCTTCAGGAAATAGGAGTGTTAGATTAAAATCTAATTATGCCTCTAATTCAATCTTTAATATCGTAGTACATATATATATTTTGATATTTTTTAATGGACATTGTCTAGATATTAAACAAACATTGAATCTGTCCTTAGATCGTCAGTTTTCAGACGGTCCCTTGTGTCATGTAGCTATCCATCTGATATTTAGGTTTTCCGATTGCTCGGATTGCCGAGTTGTATACGTTACCATGGCAACGACCATTTCTCGTACCGTGGCGTGGACGCTGCGCTGTGAGGATATACAAATATTTGATTGATTAATGCTTGTTATAATTCAGGAGTTCTTTGTGACTATGATTATGTTATGTCATTTCTTTTCACTAGCTAAAGCACTTAACGTGATTAAGGATGGGCAAATATGGGAGATGTTTTCGTTCTTGTTTTCGTCTTATTTGAATTTAATCTAATTGTCTTTCTGAGACCCATGAAAAGAGAGTTTAAGGAATATTCGTATGCCGTTTGTGGCAAGATATAGCTTTCATACACCATCGATATATGTATCACCAACATTTGTTCCTACCTATGTTCTACAGATAAAGAATTTAGAAGATGCAGTTTCCGAATAGAAGAGAACTCATTCTTTTGTTCTTTGCTTGCAGAAGCGACAGCAGCAGTCAGTACTGGATGGGGGCAGTCCGAGACCCTCGCGATAGGACCAACTGGAAGTGGGTGAGCGGGAGTGACGTCACCGTCTCCTTCTGGAACGCTCCCGGCGGGGACGAGGGGTGCGCCCGCTTCGACGGCAGCAACGGCTGGCTCTGGGCCGACACCGACTGCCAAGCGAGACTCAACTACATCTGCCAGCACCGTAAGTTCAAATTCAATTGCAGCTCCGTCTACAAATTTAGCCTGTATAACTATGATTTGAGTTAAACTTTTCTGTTAAGCGAATTTGAACTTTGTTGTACATGTTGCATATGCGAGAATGCATTTTTCGTTGGATCTGTCTGGTGATATTGATTTATGAGCTCCTAGGCTCATTCGGAGGAGCGATGCGATGCGAACTTGATGCTCAGTTGAACGTTATGCTACTGCGATTTTCCTGCCTTGCTATTGTTTCTAACTATGTACTTAGAATTAAGTTTAGTTTGTAAGCTGGCTTTAATTTTATTTTGTAATTTTTTATTAATAGATATAGGTAATAAGGACGAAAATTACTTGCGAATAAATTGGCTTTTCGTGAACTGTAATTTAAAGACGTAGTGTAGGCAGGTATTAGCGACTCAAAGTTATTGACATAGGGTGCAGACTCGTTTTAAAATTTGTTGTGGCTATGAAAGGATTTTATGATTATAGGAATTTAGGTTTTTCAGTTTTAGTTTTGATAGTTCTTTAAATCAATTGATTATTTTCTTTTCGTGACATAGTGAAGTGCAAATAAACAATTGAGTAACTAAAATCAGTGCTACTTTTAAATAATCTGCTATTCAAAATTCCATAGCCTATATCTTCTAATATATAAAATTCCCGCGTCACGTTAATTACCGTACTCCTCCGAAACGGCTAAACCGATTTTTACCAAATTTTATATGCGTATTAGTAGGTCTGAGAATCGACCAATATTTATTTTTCATACCCCTAAGAGTTAAGGGTTGCTCACAATAAAAAAATATTTTTTGGACGACATTTTATTTTTTTATAATGTGGCATTAAAAATACATACAACTAGAAAAAAAATATTCTTCTAAACAACGTTTGCTGGGTCAGCTAGTAATATTATATTTCCTCGGAGTTCAGGGTCAACGCGTTGTATCCGGAGTAGATTACACAATTAGGGCCGGACCCTCGTTGAGATTTCTGTTTACTGGGCCTGTATAAATAACTCTATATGAAACGCTCATTGACATTGTTGTCAACTTATCAAAGTTTCCTCTATTTCCAAGTGATGTCTTATCGAAAGAATATATTTAAAATCTAGTCTTGTAATGGTAAAATTAAATCCTATCCTAATACAAAGGTTAATCTATTTGTAGGTTTATTTGCATCTATTTCACTATCTCCGCCGAAAAAAGATATTAAAAATAAAAATCATAGTCAAAAAAAAACAAACATTATTTTATTATTTATTTTAATTTACCCTGTTTGTACCGAACCCAAGATCTATTTCTAAACTATTCCATTGCGGTTCTAATTATCAATTAACATTTACCGAAGCGTGTATAATTTCATTCTATATATCAACTGCTGTTCTTTTCTCTACAGGACCAAAGGCTTGTGGGCGACCTGAACAGCCGCCGAACTCCACCATGTCAGCTGATAGCTTCGAGGTTGGGGCTTCCGTGGAGTACTCCTGTGATGATGGGCATCTCCTCGTCGGGCCAACCGTCAGGACGTGCCTGGATACTGGGTTCTATGACGAATTCCCGCCTGTTTGCAAACGTGAGTACTTGTGTGATATTTAAGTGTATTAATATACTTAAATGATTAAGGGTTATGTTAGGCTAGGTTATAAAAACCAAAACTTATATTAAAGACAATCAGTCATTTACTTTGTTCTAGAATGACAGATGATTTTTTTATTTTATTAAATAGTCAAGTTTTCAGTAAATATAACCTCTTAGTTTATGTAAACGCAAGTTCTGAAGAATTCTACCTAAAACTTCTAAAGTACAAAACTATAATGCTTAGACAACAACCAAATTAAATGAGAACACCCTATAAATTACAAAAATCCAATCTAAAATCTAAAACTCAAAATCATCCAATCATCACCCAATAAAAACCATTAAAATGTACTCTTCAAATAAAGACCTAAAGTCAAGTCAACTAATAATCATTTTCCCTCGCAGGTATCGAATGCGGCTACCCGGCGGAGATCCCCCACGGATCGTACGAGCTAATCAATGGGTCCGTATCGTATCTATCACACGTGCAATACTCCTGTAAGGCCGGTTACGAGATGTTGGGCCGATCGCGACTCGTCTGCGACTACGACGAAAGATGGAATGGACCCCCACCGAGATGTGAAGGTAAGAACGAATTAAAAAAAAACTCCCTGCTAATAAAACATACAAGTCACATGCACAAAGACACAGAACAAGCATTCGTGGATCACACAAAAGCTTGTTCTAAACGGGGATCGAACAAGCGACACGTCGCACATAGTGGGTTTCGCGTGAGGACCTCAACCACTCGGCTGTCTCTATTTCGCACAGATAAGTTTGCTATAAGTTAGCCCCACAAAACAGATGCAATGGTTTGACTAATCAAAGAGCCTCTAAGGATTACAAGTAGATGAACTCACAACTAACTTACACTTATACCTACATATAAAACTTAAAATATTTCTGTTGGCTCAGCGACCCAAATTGTGTCTTGGCCTCTGATACGAGAGAACGCCATCTTACCCGATCCTTCGCCCTGTTGGCCGACCCAGGTATCGCTGGAGTGATACAGTTGAGGCGGATCTTCGGGCGCTTTATGCCGATGACTGGCGAGAAGTGGCGAAGGATCGGGTTTCTAAATAATAGAACATTAATTTCCATTCAAACCTATTTTAAATTTTCTTCACTCCTTATAATAGAAATTGTTTGTAAAAGACTACATTGGCAACTGTCTTCAAAAAGATGGAGGCTGAATCAAGTTTTTGTATTTGAGTGTGTTATAAAAACAAAAAGTTATGATAGCTCAAGAAGCTCACTCCCTATACATCAACATTTATAATGGTTGACCACGAGCTCCAGTACAGCAGTCAGGATCGCTAACCACTGCCTAAAAGGCCAGTTTAATAATAGGTATTTCTGCTATCAGTGGCGACACGACGCAACCTAAATGCCCCAAGAGTTCACTCTTGAGGGTGGACCCCTAGATCTTTATGGCCTTGACAAGCTGGCTAGAATAGTGCTAGAACCATATGCTCTGAGGTGGAAGTGTCTAAACTTATCATTGAAGTCGTTTCCGACAAACATTTTGATTCTACTCATCAAAATGACAGATAAACAGAGACATAAACAATTAGTCGCCATGGCAACGACTGGAACACCTGCGACAATTAGTCGCTATTATCTGTTGCATCTCAGAAAGAGCGAGGATTGTACACTTGCATACAAACATGTCGGTTTATAGATATAAAATATTTTACTTAGGGACACCAATGATTGATATATGAGGAACTGGATTCAGCAACTAAGGGTTCCAGACATTTAGGCTAAAAAACTTATTTAAATTAGCAGAATTAGAAAGACATCTTCTGTGATAATTTTACCAGCCTAGCGTTCAAATTTGGACCTTCTGGGTATGGTTCCTTAAATTTTATAGTCCATAGATAAAGACAAAATACGAATATAAATACTTCAACAAAAATCTTTAGTGTGCTAGACAAAATTGGCAATTAGAGATTTGGTTGATAAAGTTAAAAGTCATTTTTTGTCTGAGAATCTTTCTAGCGTCCTTTCTTTCTCGGTAAACAATTTATTCATCAAAGAAAAACAAGCGAATTAAAACTCGATAGTCTTGTGTCATTTTATTCAAAAACTCCTGCATCCACCTTCCAACTTCGTCACTAGTTTAGCTCCATGCCATCATAATATTACACAAGCAGACAAAATTTCAGCTCAATTTAAAATTCTGATATGGCTATAATCCACTTGCAAGATTTGACCCACTTTCACACATTGTAGGTTAAAGAAAATCGTTTTAAAACCTGTATTTTTCCTGTTTATCACAAACATGCTTTGTCTGAAACTAAAATCCATAAGCTATTAGCTTTTCATTATTATTTGAGATTCTCAAAAAAAAACACAATTTGAAGTCGTCATTATCCTTACCAAGTGGTTAACTTATCGTCGGCCTATCCTTTTTGGTTGGCTTCCAGTCTAACTGGTTTCATCTTAGTACCAGTGTTTTACAAGGAGCGACTGCCTATCTGACCTCCTCAACCCAGTTACCTGGCCAACACGATACCCCTTGGTTAGACTAGTTATCAGACTTTTTCAAACTTCTGACTACCCGTACGACTGTCAAAGATGTAGGAATAACAGCCGGGAAAAACAAGTTAACGTGCCTTCCGAAACACGGAGGAACTCGTTATGACAAAGTTGGTCACCCATCTACGGATCAACCGCGTCAGGCATAGCTTAACGTTATAGCTTAGCGAGCTCCTCCTTATCATATTTAAAACATTTATTACAAACTAGCTGTTGCCCGCGACTTCGTCCCCGATATGAGTTACCATTTAGACCTGCCCTGCTTTTTTCACATTTTCCATTGTATCTTCGCTCCCATATGTCGCAGCGTGATGGTTTATAGCCTTCCTCGATGAATGGTCTATTCAACACAAAAATAATTTTTCAATTTGGACCAGTAGTTCCTGAGATTAGCGCCTTCAAACAAACAAACAAACTCTTCAGCTTTATATATTAGTATAGATTACGGGTAGTTAGTCCTAAAGACAAACCACCGAATTTAGCTTCAAAAACGAAAATCTTTATCAAACCTTTCAAATAAGCTTGGTAAACGACAAATAGGCTTGAAGAAAGTTTGTCTCAAACAGTTTGATTGTGTCTACAGAACATTTTTGTAACATAACACGTCTAATGGCCTCCTTATGAGATCACCATTAGGGTTACGACATCTTTTGTCCTCAAAATAACTCATAGCCATGGGAGTTACCTTAATGAAAGACGTAATAAAATTGGAAGATACATGTCACAAAAAACAAGAACGGTAGTCGTTTTCTTATATAAAAATAAGCATATTTCTGAAAGAAACTGACGAGAAAAAAATATTGTAGATTGTAGACCTGTGATTTTCTTCCACAGATTTTTTTTTTTAAATTTTTGTTTATATTATACATGCAAGCATTTAAATTATATTGTTTGAACAACAAAAACTTGAGAAACACCTCCTTTTTGAAACCTTTTTAATAACAAAAGACTTTTGCCAGCGACTGTCACATGACGATATGGATTTTTCACAAGTAGGCTTCCTCATGTGACTTTCTATATGTAGTTGTCAAGTGGGTCGCTAGAACCACGGAACACAGGAAACAGTCAATATAATAGTTTTCTTATTAAACTAAAGTCTTTTTTATTATTTATTTTTTTATTAAAAGTATGGAATTTAATCCTTGTGTCGCGGGAAATTTCGCAAACATACAAATCACGTGCACAAAGACACTTAGATTCAGAATAAACATTCGTGGATCACAAAAATGCTTGTCCTACGCGGGGATCGAACCCGCGACTCGACGCGACGCGCGCATTCGTTTTGGCGTGCTGTTTCGTTTTGATTCACCCATTTTGGAACTACAATGACACTGTCATAATCACACACATAGGAGGCATTCTTATATCACCCCTTTTCAAAATAATTACGATCAATTACAAAAGATTAATTACAAATTAATCTTTTCGATTTTAACTGCACGGATAGCCGAGTGGTTGAGGTCATCAAGAGTGCGTGTCGTGTCGCGAGTTCGATCCCCGCGTACGACAAGCATTTGTGTGATCCACGAATGCTTGTTCTGAGTCTGGATGTCTCTGTGCACGTGATTTGTGTGTTTGTAAAACCCCCCGCGACACAAGGATTAAATTACTAACTACGAGAGTCACAAGTCACAAAAACACAGATCATTTTATCCTTATTATACAGAATCTCTCTTCTATTTCTCTTCAAACTTCTATTTTAACAGTGTAACCGTACTTTTGTAGTAGCAACTTGAAAAGTCTGACAGCCAGTCTAACCAAGGGGTGTCGTGTTGCCCAGGTAACTGGGTTGAGGAGGTCAGATAGGCAGTCGCTCCTTGTAAAACACTGGTACTTAGCTGAAACCGGTTGGACTGGAAGCCGACCTCAACTATGTTGGGAAAAGGCTAGGTCGATGATGATCTTTGTATCTATTTGCCAGTGGTGCAGTGCGCGGAGCCGCCTCAGCTTCAGAACGGTCGCGTATCGTTCAACTCTTCGACGTTTGGTTCCATGGCGGAGTATAGCTGTACTCGTGGTTTCAAACTACAAGGAGAAAAACGAATCGCCTGCCTCGCGTCCGGATTGTGGGACAAACCTGCACCTACATGCATACGTAAGTCTTTTAAATCTTAATCTTCTTCTTCTTCTAATATATAAAATTCCCGTGTCACGATGTTAGTTACCGTACTCCTCCGAAACGGTTCGACCGATTTTTATGAAATTTTGTATTCATATTGAGTAGGTCTGTCTAGAACAACATCTATTTTTCATACCCCTAAGTGATAAGGGTTGCTCACACTAAAAATATAATATTTTATTTTTTGGACGAAATTGTTTGTTTTTTTTTATAATGTGGCATTAAAAATACATACAACTAGAAAAAAAAAATCTGTAAAACAACGTTTGCTGGGTCAGCTAGTATATTATAAGCTTACCTTAAAAACCTTTTTTACCGTTGCCTTAGTAAGTTGCGTTTAGGATACGCTAAAATGATCTTTGAGAGTCTCTTTAAAACCGTTGAAGATGTGCAATTTACAATCAATTAGTTTTTAAACAATCACACAAATATATTAAATGCAAATAATGTTAGTGTGTTTGTATGTGCATGTATATGTTTCTTACCTTTTCACGTTCAAACGGCTGGAACGATTTCGATGAAATTGGGTAAGTTTTTAGCTGTACCTTAGAATGACACATAGGGAACTTTTATTTACTTTAAAGAAATACCACGACAAATAAAATTCAGGGGGGCGAAACCATAAGCAACAGCTAGTTACATAATACATTTATTTTTTTTAAATAAATTTAGAAATATTAATACTACCCTCTTTCTGAGGCAGACAGGCAAAAAAGAACTTAGAGAAAAATCGTTTAAACAGTATTTAAATTGATTATTATGCACTAGAAAAAAACATCTGTTATCATTACTCGAAACTTACTACTGAAATACATTTTTCAATAAAAAAATATATAGTCACACAATCACCCTTCATTACTAACCTATAACTTACAGCAATTATACAAAAAGAATCACAAAACAACATCCTGTAGCTCAGTGACATAAAAGTAGGATTGCTACGCAACGCGGGTTCGAACCCGGCGACGGTAACTACGAAACGTGAGCGGACAGACTCACCAATTATGAAATCGATAAACATTGCTCCGTTCCACGAAACACGAATGTATACCTCCACTTATGGAAAATACCATTGAAATAATTGGCATCAACGAGAGTACTTACATAATTTCTACGGCGAAAGAAATTATCTTCTAATATATAAAATTCCCGTGTCACGATGTTAGTTACCGTACTCCTCCGAAACGGCTTTACCGATTTTTACCAAATTTTATATGCGTATTCAGTAGGTCTGAGAATCGGCTAACATCATTTTTCATACCTCTAAGTGATAAGGATTGCTCATACTAAAATTTATTTTTTTATGTTTTCTGACGAAATTTTTTGTTTTTATTTTTTTATAATGTGGCATTTAAAAATACATACAACTAGAAATAATTTACTTGGCAAAACAACGTTTGCTGGGTCAGCTAGTATCTATATATAATTCAGTATGTGTGTACCTATGTCTGCTTAAGACACAATATACGAAGTTATGATTGAGTGTCAAAGTCAAACAACAAAATACGTTTTTTTATATTTTTTTTATTGAATCAGGAATATAGCCTAGTTACAAAATTATACAACGAAACAAAGAATACATAAAAATAATTAAATTACTATCACATTCAGGGAAAATCAATATACAATAACTTATCATAATTAAAATTAATTCTAAACTTATCTTAACATATTTAAAACTACAAAATGCAAAACGGTTTCTAAAATCTAAATCAATTTTTAACTTAAATAATAAATTAGATTACCAACTTACACACTAACACATGCGGGTACAATGCATGTGTAATTGAAAAGTAGTCTTGTGGGACAAGAAAACTTATTTTTATATAATAATAACTGCGTCCGAATGTAAAAAAATACAGTATAAAATCCGAATACAATTGTAAAAATTTCAAATTACATAAAGTGCAGTCAGAGTGAAAATTCGCAATCCAAATATGTTACGAAAGAGTAAACATTACAAAACGTTGAAACAGTAGGAAAATACGGATACAAAAAATATTTTTGCAAAAGTTTCGGACGCGAGTACCTAACCTAGCCGGACGCAACATTCCTCATACAATTCACTTCATACACTTATCACTTTTCGTTGAAAAGTTCCGACTCGAAGCCCGGTGTTACTAACTAAGATCGTATGCCGTTAACTCGCCGGGTCGTGGTGGCCGGGATCGTCGTAGCCATGCCGCAGGGGATCAGTCTCCGTTGAACAAGAGCCGGGGTCGGTGGTAGAGGGGCGGGGCGACGTTTACTTCTTCTTGGTCGCTCGCTTCTTCTTCTGCTGCTTCTTCTGCTTCCTCTGCCTCGTCTGTGTTACCGGCTGGTACCACTGGGTCTTCGCCTTGGTCCTGGCGCTGCGCCTCACGGGGCGCTGCGGGGTCGGGGGTCGCGCGGGGGGCGGCGGGGGCGGCGGAGGCGCCGCGGACTCGTCCTCCGACCCGTCCAGCAGTTCCCAGTGGTTCAACCCGGTGTGCTTGATGGTGTCGTCGATGAGCTTGGTGAGCTCCACGTCCTGCTTGACGGCAGTCTGCAGGTGGTGCGGCGTGATGCGGTTGTCGCCGCTCTCGTAGCAGATGTCGCCGGTCAGGGTCAGGACCTCGGCGACCATGTACTCCATGACGCCGGTCGCGTACGTGGCCGCCGTGCTGGCCACCATCTGGCTCGGGTGAGCCAGGTCTCGCATGTGCCTGTGACACCTCCCCACGGGGAAGACCAGGCCGGCGCGTTTAGACCGCGGTATAGTGGTCGGCTGAGACTTTTTTCTCGATTTGGCATCGCGGGACATCTGCATCTCCTCCTTCTTTTTGTCCTCCTCCATGTTGGTCAGTCCTCCGCTAGTTACTCGGTATCCAAGAGCTGCACCAACAAGGCGTCCACCCAGTAGAACGGTGCGCGAGTGACTGGGGGCAGTTCGGCGCGCAGGCGCTCCTCACGCAGGCGCTGTGAGGCGCTTGCGACCTCTCCGAGCGCCCGGTATTTCCGCGAACTCGTCCTAGTTTCGAGTCTATTTATATTACAGGAATTGGGAGCAATCCTTTGTTTTGACAGCGAGTATTATATCGAGCCTCGCTGAGAGTTGTGGACGACGCTGCATCCGTAACGCGAGTAATACGTATGACGGGCGAACGTTACGCTGCCCTCCGCCCTACGACTCCGGGGGGCGCCGCTCTCGTCCCGCAGCCCTACCGATGCCGCCCTAGACTAGGTAAACAGAGCCTGCGTTCCTGCAATTTTAGATTTAATTGCTTTATAAACTCTGGGTACACTTTGCGTATTCTATTTCATCAAATGAAATAAAGTTTTGTGGAGTAACGTTTTCAATATACAGACGCGATGCAAATTAAAGATAACTATTTGTTTATGAGAATTATTTTTTATTTCGTAATGTTCTTTGTCATTAAGTATTTTAAACATGAATTGGTTTTATATTACATCTGTATAATGATAGTATTAGGTATTATTAAACGTTTCAATGTGTTATCAATTATTATTTTTTTGTAATCTTTTAGTAATAGTAATAAACAGGTTTTAGGGGCTATGAAATTATTAAAAAAAATATTATAACAAAAATTCCCGACTGATTTAAATGAAATATAGTTGAAAAAAATATTATATTTTTGAACTATATTTTAGCGTAATAATATTTTTATTAGGTTGAACAATATTAAATCGAAACACGACTCTAAAAGTCTCTCTCCAGCTTCAAAGAGGACGTTTTCAATTCTGCCAATTTTTTTTTAAATACTTGTACACAGTTCTTGCCGCGATTGCCGCTCACATGTACGTAAATATTTTCTGCCTATTTGTTTACTTTTAGTCTATGGCGCAGACGTTGAACCAGGTAATATCGACTTTTTACTCTGTTTAATATCGCATTCTGCTTTAATGGACTTTTATATTGCAACATTATTAGCTTTCAAGGCTTTTAACAATATTTTGTTACTTCAAAGAGAGTGCACGTTGTGTGTACAATCATCTACGGTGTGTAACAAGTATCTATACAAATATTACGAGGTTGAAGAGTTTGTCTGTTTGTTTGTACACGCTAATCTCGGGAACTATTTGAGATCGAGTCTAATTTGAATACTTTCAGTGTTAAATAGCTCAGTTATTGAGAAAGGGTTTAAGGATTATACACCGTGAATTTTTAGTCGTCTTACAAAAGTAACCCAGTTCATGTATCGAATCACTAGAACACGTTCATGATAAAAAAATGCTGAGGGGCGAGGGCGGCGGCGTTTTGATCATTTTTAAGAGTATATTTCAGATTTCTCTTGTTTAATTTTTCCTCGTAATTATTATATTAGTTGATGATAAAAAAAAATCGCGCCTAGGGGTATTTTACGTCGGATACATGAACTGGGCCGCTTTTGTAAGACGACTAAAAAATCACCGTGTATATATGTTTTTTAATTGGTTTTCATCTGAATTGGAAGCAGACTTTTTCCAATTCTATGATATTATTTAAGTAGTCTCTTAAAAAATATAGTCTAGTCATTCAATACTTATGCAATTCGGTCATTATGTATCGGTAGAAATTTTATTTTTTAAGACGGTCTTATCATAAAATACTTAAACTTTGAATTTATAATAGGAGCACATGCAAAAGTATTAACAGCACCATCTGTGCATCGAGACATAAACTTATTGGTTAAAGTGAAGTGACAGCTGATCTGAAATATGCCCATGAATGATTCATGAGAACGAATTGCTTTAACAAAATGTTTATGTAGTTTTATTTGATTCTTTGATTGTGTAAAGTTGTGGCAATTTAATTGGAAATAATTTTAGGTTTTTGATTAAGCTTAAATATGAGTGTAAATGTAATTTTATGATATTGAAGCGTTGGGTAGCTTAATATTGAAAGTGGTAGTAGAAATTTCGTTAAAACACCATCTAGTTTAGACTCGTTTGAATGATCTTTTCGAGTGCTTTGGCTCCAAAGTAATGAGCAATCTAAAAGACTGTTTTAAGAAGAGTTTTGTATTTTATATTAGCTTGTTTTGTAATAAAATATTGCAAGTTAATTTAGACCCAAGGTTGGTTTCAGGTAACGCTGAAATTTTGAATGCAAAATTTGCTTGAGAATGTTATATTATAATGACTTGGATTTGAACGAGGACCGAAACCGATGGAGGAAAATCATCCGCTCCAAATGTGGCCCTGATGCTGACCACGATCCTCAGATATGACGGACCGATTAAGATGATGATGATGGATTTGATAAGATGTTGAAAGTTAAAGGTGTCCATAAGAGCAACAACTACTTCGTTAATAATATTATACTCCACAACGTTCACACAACGCCATCTAGTCTCAAACTAAGCAATACTCGTATTATGAGTATTAGATAACTGATAAATATACTGAAATGAAACTACTTTTACGGATTTTATCGCGGTTTAATTTTAGATTTTAGTTCCCGACGTTTCGAAACCTTTGCAGGTATCATGGTCACGGGCAGACTGAGATGGCGTACGTCTTGACAGAAGATGTTGCTCGTTCTACCTTCATATTTGAATTAATTATTTGTGGTCCGACCTACGCAGTATGAGCTCACTGTGTCTTGATGTCTTGCAGCGCGATAAAATCCGTAAAAGTAGTTTCATTTCAATGTCTAACATTCGCGTAAACCTAAGAAACCACTATGATAAATATACTTTTATATTCCAAAGTACATATAAAATATACATAATATACACCCAAAAAATGGAAAAAATGTTAGTGCTCCTAATACAAACATTTATCGCTAATGGGAACCGAACCCACGACCTCCGGTATAGCAATCTGGGCGACTAACCACTAGCCCAACAGGCCAGTCAGGCCGTTTGATTCGTATTACCGATACTTTTATACCGAAGAAGAAATACCCTTTTTAGTTTTTTTACTCTCCTCAAAGATTGTATTATTTTGCAATGCCTTAGGATATAATTATATTATTTTATTCTTAGATCTCAACTTTTGAAAAGAAGGTTTATAAGAACGTATTTTCACTTAATTTTTTTTAACGTTATTTTTTTAAATACGAGTATATTTTATTTGCATAATAAGCTACTTTAAAAATGAAATTTCATTCGAACAATGTCTTATCATGTACCAGAGATCATGGATAACCAAAATTTACCTAAAAATTACTAGCGTAAATATTTTCATATTTCATCCAAATATTCATCAAAACATTTCTTCTAAATTTCAGCTGAAGAACGACCCACAACCACGAGCATACGCAGTACAACCACAGAGGCTACGACGACGCCGCGACCACCACCAGTGGTGACTACACCACGCCTCGTACTGCCCCCACGCCCACGGACTACACCAAGACCGTTATCATCCCCCACTCCATTCGTCACAGCTGAAACTACTCGCATCAGGCAGAGAGTAGCCACAGAAAGACCGACGACGGAAAGAACGGTCACCAGGACGTATGAAAGACCACCGGAGAGAAAGGTGACTGTAAGCGATACGCAGGAGTCTCCTACCAGTCATATTATCGTGGCTAGTCATCCGAGGGAGAATCAGGTTTGTAAATATCTTTATACGGTTGAGAATGGTTGGTCGCAATGCGAAAAAGATAGAGAGCGTCGTGACTTCACGTGGATCACATAAGTATTTGTGTGATCCACGAATGCTTGTCCAAATTCTGCCATTTTGCGTTACAAGGATTTTTTTCGTCTGTGCGGCAGTCGTTTCTTCCGAATAAGAAACAAAACGGTTGAGTTTATATCTCTTCCCGTTTAGGGAAGGTTTTGAGTATTTGTCATCATGCTAGCTCACTGCGAGTTGACAATTTCAGAATCCAATATTTTTGATCCAGGATTCGTTCAATGTTTTCCTTCACCTTTTTGTCAGTGGTGTCTTAAATTAAGAAAATATATATAATTTTGAACACACCATCAGTCTGTAAGATGTTGCTTGGTAAATCGGGTCGTCCTTAATGAGATTCCGAGGTAGTACGTCTTGAACTTTGAAAAAGTCACAGTGTGACTTTACCAGCTTTAACATCGATCTTTCACATACTAAACATAGCTCCTTTACTTTCCAGATTGTGGGCAGCGGTAACAATATAAGAGCTGAACAAACTCCTCGAGTGAACATCCCACAGCCGGTTGATGGTGAACGACGGGACCCGGTCGGAGCCCGCTTCAACATCGGGGCAGTAGTCGCTCTCGGCGTGTTCGGAGGACTCGCCTTCCTCATATCAATCATTACCACCATTGTCATCTTTGTCAGAAGGTAATTTGAAGATCTCTTTTTAAAATACTCGGTAGAATAGATAAAGCTTGAGAATTTGGGCTACAAGCAAATATGTTTGTCTCAAGTAGGTTTTTTCCAAGCGAAAAATGTACCATGTAAATGTTATAAAAAAAAATCGGGTCATCTGGGAGAATGATCAAATCGTGACTAGTTCCGATTATAGCGTGTAAAAAATCAAACATATTTGATTGTGTCGGTGCCCTTTAGCTACAAATGATAACGCTTGACAAATGAGTGTCTTTATAATGTTATAAATGAAAGCAAAGTTCATCATCATCCTTCCCAACTATGTTGGGGTCGGCTTCCAGTCTAACCAGATGCAGTTAAGTACCAGTGTTTTACAAGGAGCGACTGCCTATCTGACCTCCTCAACCCAGTTACATGGGCAACACGGTACCCCTTAATTAGACTGGTTGTCAGACTTTCTAGCTTCTGACTACCTGTAACGACTGTCAAAGATGTGTTAACCGACGTCCGTTCCATTTGTCAAACGCCATCACTTGTCTGTATTCCTAATAGTCCGGTGCACGGATGTAGACACAGTTGTGTACAAGAACGAGGAACAGAAATATGTTGCTGACTTTATCATTACCAAGTGGAGTGTCGAGACAAATATACAATTTAAAACTTTTACAAGTGTCGTTCAGTGTCGTCAGATGTCGTTCTCGTATACAGCTGTTATTGTCGTAGGGATTTAGAATTTTAACATACCGTATAAAGAAGACTTAACTAACTATTTTTCTTTTTGTATTTGTATCGAATTGTTTTATTAATTCTAGTATTTTATGTGAGTCGCTTTTTGGAAACTGTTTCATTGTGAAAGTAGATCACCAGTCAGGTAGTACCTTAAAGATAATCCATAATTATTTATATCTATCTAATTATCTGTGCTAGATTACACACAACTTTTCATTATAATTGGAACGAAGTTCCTTGTCGCGTTGCAAAAGGGGACTAGACGGAATAAATTAAGACCAAAAGTTGTAACGACACTTTTTGCTATAGTCGAAATCCGTGCAGCGTGTATCGCTGTCTGTCTGTCCCTCTTATACACCGCGATTTTTTTGTCGTCTTACAAAAGCAGCCCAGTTCATGTATCCAAAGACTAGAACACGTTCATGATAAAGAAAATGCAATTTTTATTCAATATTATGATGCAATTCGTAGTTTTAGAAACACAGCTCTGTTGCGAGCGCGGTCCGAGCCTTGTAACAATGGTGAGAGGCGCGGGCGGCGGCGTTCTTATCATTTTTAAGAGTATATTTCAGATTTCTCTTGTTTAATTTTTCTTCGTACCTACTAAATCTTAGTTGAAGACAAAAAAATAATAATCGCGCCTAGGGGTATTTTATGTCGGATACATGAACTGGGCTACTTTTGTAAGACGTCTAAAAAATCACCGTGTATACATCAAGCCATTTATCTGTCTCAGTTTATATAACTCCTTTACTAGGAATATAAATATAATAGGAACTTCGTTCTGTCAGAGTGTCCGTTGATACATCTCAAGTTTTACATTCACCTACCTGACATATACTCCTCGTCTATACGCCGCCACTCGTTAGAGACTGACTTATCAATAGCCTCGCTTACCATCAGGCGAGTTAAGACGCATCAAGCTAAAACCCACTACATCAGTGATTGGTACGCCAGCGGAGGCAAGCGGCCCCCGCCGGAGGTCCGCGAGCTGCCCTCCCGCTGGTACACCCTCTTGGCCCTCCCGTTCCCCGACCAGCAGGTTGGGAGGCGGGAATTCGCCAGAACACACCGACACACGCACCGCGCCGGACATTTCTCCAACCCATTATAGCCAGTGCGTTGTTTAACTATTAAGGTACTACGCTGACTTGGTGGTTGACCGTATACATTTGCACTGATTGACTATTTCGCGGGAATAGACACTGGGGCCTTCCACGCACCGGCTATTTCTTCCGTGTTCGCGCTGCTTTAGTCATCTCGTGTGAAAAGTGTTGCCTTAGAAATTTCGCATTCAAAATGTTACTTATTTTGTATTTGCGGCCGTTTTCAACGTCTTTCGTTACTCTATTTCACCAATACCGTTCTCAACAATTATTTATGTACCTACTTACCTCCAATATACGCCATGTTGACATCAAGGCTGCTGCAGGTTACAACAACTTTATTAAGCTGCTAAAATAGTATCAAATACAAAAATAGAAAATGGTCGTAAATCTTTTTAAATATTTTTTAGGCAACCACCACGTCATCGCTATACGCACAGGGTATTCGCACGCGCTAATATCAATATTCACATCAAAATTATTATAAAGGCTGGTTCAACACAACTTGCAATAAAAACACTTTCAAACTTTTGTAAATTTATTTTTAAACATTACAATGTTAAATGGAAAAAGATTTTTAAAACTTCTTAACAGTTATAAATACACAATTCTCTCATTATATTGCAATCGCAAAAGCACAACGACCAATGAGGTATAGAAATACAAAAATGTCCTTATAGAATTAGATTTCTACGATAGTACAAGCTAGCAAATCATAGATTTCTAAAAATGTGTGATACATATTTTTAGCCATACGATTGAAATGTTGATGTCACATCACTATACTTTCTACAGACAAATGACGTCACAAGCCTAAACTTAGATAAGCTAAGCTGCGCCATGTTTGATACGTACTAAAAAAAACGAAAAATACGACCAATTTTTTTTAGAAATCTTCAAGATACCTGATTAGATTTATTTAGTCAAAACTCTATTCGATCATCGTAAAATACTTATAGAAACGTAGCTTAACTACGGGGTCTCATTATCATGATATAAACAAAAGAGGTTACACATAGAATCCTGTCATTATTTCGAATGCACGCATATTTTTTTTAAAAAGACCTCGTTAAATAAAATGCTTTTACCATAGACTATTATCAACTGCCAGTTAAAACTTATATCACGGGGAAAAAAACCGAAATAGTCGATAAGGATATTTACAAATACATTCACTGAGCTATAAAGAACACTCTTTTCCTATCACTCATTCAGACGATGCGAGAAATATCTTGTATACATTGCGAGTTCAAGCAGCTTTGGAATCAAAACTAAATAAATAAATAAATGCGGACAACATCACATACATTGCTCTGAAGCCAAAGTAAGTTGCTAAAGCACTTGTGTTATGGAATTCAGATACAACGAAGGTACCACAAACACCCAGACCCGAGGCAATGTAGAAATGTGAATTTTTACATTGACCCGGCTGGGGATCGAACCCGGGACCTCAGAGCTAGCGACACCTTGAAACCGGTGCGTGCGCCACTCGACCACGGAGGTCGTCATAACTAATATATCATAACCGGCAATGAATACAACAAACACGATCATTCTCGTTTCGTCTGCATGAGCTCAATCTGTCAATATACACATTTACTCAGCTTAACACTGGAGATTATTCACACAAAGAAATCACTTTCATCACAGATCCCTTTCAGAATCAACGCACAATGCAATGCGGCACCAAAAATATGTGTTAAATAATATATTTTTATGGTCACCACGCCAAACTTGAGCAGCGCACCGTCGCGGGTTCGATCCCCGCCTTAGACAAGCGTTTGATCCACCATACTTGTCCTGAATCTAGGTGTTTCTGAGTATGTGACTTTAATGTTTGTGAGCAAAATATTACTTTAAATACGGTCTGTAAGAAGACATATTTAAAATATTATTGAGGCTTTACAATACACTGCATCTGTGCCACAAACACATGAGAAATACTTCTAATTAACACCTAGCACAAAATCCAATGTTATGTAAATATTATTATATACGAACAATTACCTAAGAAATGTATTTTCTATTGAATATCCATCAAAATATGTTTATTGTTTAACATCACTAAGTTCTACCTAAACCCAACTACAAGATTGTCTTTAAAATTGTTTTCTATTTTATTGTCATTAATATAAAGTTGTTTTTCCTTTATAGCAGCTATTACTGTGTCTTTCCACAATTATAACTTGCCTATTGCGTTACACCCTCTAACACTTGTTAGAAATGCTGTTTACAATATTCCAATCGTATATGGAACTTTCAGCAGGATCCGCAACACGGGCCAACGCTACCGACACCACGTGTCACCAGACTGCAACACGGTCGGCTCTCTTGACTCCTCATCATCAGAGTCGAGGAGCGGCCTCAACCGGTACTACCGCCAGGCCTGGGAAGAGCTCCACGAGGCCGCCGGGGGCAACGGAGGCCACGGGGGGCACGGGGCCCACGGGGGGCATCGGAGGCACGACCGCGAAGCCCCCAAAGACGGGTCCGAGTTGGTCGTGTCGGACGTGTACCCCGCCCCCCACGCGCGCGACAAGCGTCGCCATCACCACCACCACCACCACCGCGAGCCCCGACACCCAGACTGGAACCCACACCGTCCCCACCATAACCACAAACCTAGGTATTAAGTAAGACTGGTTAAGTATGTGTGGATACTGAAACGTGAATTTTGAACTAAGGCTTTTTACACAAGGCGGGATTTCCTCGAATGTGCACTGAGCCTAAGTCCACTTTAAGTCTCACGTTGTCTCTGTCACTTTAAGTTGTAAATCGACAGATAGACATGTAGGAAGACAAGTTGCGTTTCAATATTCCGGGTAAGCTACGTTATAATGTATCTTGTAAAAGAGAAGTGACAAAGAAATGATATTAAAATAATATTTCTATTTGTCCATCTTGTAGTCTAATGTATAATAAAGTATTTGTCCCTCAAACATGAATTGATCAAATTAGAGAGAATTTAAACTTATTTGTGAAGTCACTATTGTGTATACATTTTACGAAACTGTTTATCTTTGCAAAAATCTAATATTTTTAAATATATATGTTAGTTCCTTTTAATACCCAATCATATGAGTTTTAACAGATTTCTGTACAATAATCACAGTTCTTCGCTTCTCTTATGCAAGCTACATTATAGTAGGGTGGTACTTAAGGCAGAGCAACGGTGTATTGTGGAACTAAACGGTACGGGAACCTATTCTGATTGCACTGATTCTATTAAACGGAAACTTGAAGTAATATTCAGATAAAAGAAACATAGAAATGTCAGAATACATCTGTATTCATAACAGAGTTGCATTTCAAATAATTCTGAAATTGTGTAATATGAGAAATCGTTTTTGAAAGAAAGTGACCGTCACTATTAAAATGTCATTCTCTTACGTTTCAAGTTTACAATTCCAATGCGATGATATACTATCACTGCTCCTTTCGTTTAGGTATTTGAAAAACGGTAAACAGTCTTACAAATACAGAATAAAACGCGAGAAAATTAGCTTATTAAATATAGCACTGAAATTAATCGGTAATTTCGTTTGTGCATTATAAAATAGATATTGGCTAAGATTATTTAACTTTATTTGAGAACGTAAACCAATTGAGTATGGGCAACATACTTAGTTTCGACTCCGAATCGATATCTCAACAAATGTTCTTTAGGAATAAGTATCCCTTATCATATATTTTGCGGATTTTATTCCGTAGTATAAAAAACGATATAAAATGCATCATAATCACCAACAGAATTTAAAATAGATTACAATTTGCGCATTACAACTGCTTATTATATAATACTCTGCGGTATCACAGAGGAAAATTTAAAATATCCTTTTCAAAAATAGCTAATTCAAGACGTACGTCTTGTGTGTATCAATGTTTAATGGAATCAGAACTTTCATCAGCTTTAAGAGGACCTAATATTTAGTTTTCATTTGTGGAAGTACCGCGTAGATCAAAAACCTTGCTTCGACAATAGGGATGACGACAATTTTTTTTGCAGTGTCCGTCTTGTAGTTTTCTGTATAATAATGGATACGTAATTTTTTATATTTCACGCAAACAGAAATTGACCAAATTACAGTGAATGAAACTTACGCGTGACGTCACGATTGAGTATAAATTTTACTCTATCGTTACGTCACAAGCCCCCACCCCTAAACTTCAAAGCAGTTAATCTTTGTTAATTCTAGTTTTTCTGGAAAAGGAAAAAATACGTGTCTCATACTTTTCAATTATCTAACTGAGGGACTAATTAGATTTTTTCCTTTTATACCCAGTCGTCATCTCTATTACATAATCCTTCTGAAAGTGCCGTCACCGCTAAAGTCCACAATCCCAAGGCGATACAAACAAACTGTACCAAATAACGACTTCTAATATTTAATTATTATATTATTTATCATTTAACATGTGAGAGTTGACTTTAACTTTATGTTATAAATATGGAATGGCGATCGTTATCAATTCGAAATCCGCCATATTGGCGCTCAGACCACTTGAAGTACTTTAGGGAGCGTTTTTTATTTACTACATAATATTTTACTATATTATTACGACAAATTATTAAGGTATTTGACTACATAAAAAAAAATCAGAAAAAGTCAGACGCGCTGTTGTCTGTGTGTCACTGAGAGAAAAAGTATCGAGGTTAAGCAATGGTAGGTACGGTCATTACGTGACTGATTGTTATTGCAAGCCTGTTTTCCTTTAACAGGCTCTAAGTGTCACCTACGACTTACAATTGACCGGTTTTATTTGCAATAAGTGAAATTTTCAAATTTATATCAACACCAATCAATGTGGTATACAACAAGCATTTATCAGCAATACACACGAACGATATTTTGCTTAATAAATCTATATTTTTGTGTGTCATTGCATTTCAGTCGTCAGCAACAGTGGCAGAAACAAAATGACTCTTAATCTTCAAAAGCGACTTTGGATTCATTGTCGTTACTGCTATTAAATTGCTAACTAAAGTGTTTTTCAATTTTTCTTTCACACTAAGAGAAATAATACTACGATATTAAGAAACTTTACAAGATATCAAACTTGCTTGATAGTTGCAACGGGATCTGACACGGACTATAAATAAAAAAGACGACCCTTTCATTATGACCATGTTTAGTAGTCAAATATCATATTAAAACCTACGGAACAACGAATAAATTATATTTTTATACGAATCTTAGTATAATTGTATTTTTAATATTCACAGTATTGCATTCATTACTTCTCGCTTGACTATGATTACCTTGATCTTCTCTTAATAATTTCGTGTTTCAAATTTATATTTAGTTTTAAGCTTTAAAGTGTAAATAATATTATTAGCCTAGCAGTAAGATTAGATCGAAGATAATCATTGTTTTCTGCTATTCTCTTGTTAAAAAAAAATGTAAATTTATTTATTTTACTGTATTTACAAACGACATTTTGGTAAACGACACCTTAAAGTGTCATGGTGTCCTTGTCACTGTTAAGTGGAAAGAGAAAAATAGACAATTAAAAACGTGACTTATACAAGTGTCGTATGTAAAAACATTTAGTTAAGTAACTGTGAAATTGTGTCCGTTTATTGTAAATTGTAATTTTCTTTATGGATTTTAATGGCGTTATAACCGATCTTTCTTTTAATGACTTTTATATTCCTATAAGACTTTTCCTTTTGTTATTTCTTCTGTTAGCGACGTGTTCTTAACGTTTTAGTTCTCGAAGGAGGATCGAACGAGGGACACTCATATGTACTATTGAATAACGGTATTCTACAATTAATTGATAAACTAAAAACAGAGCAACAACGCGAACTGAATAAGGAAACAAAAAAAAACCTTTAAAGAGTCCTATGCATGTCTATAATATCGACAGCTTTGTACTTCAAAGTCCAATTTTGATTTTTGAGTTTTGATTGTTTTTAAGGGGTACTCAAAAGGTAGAAACAGAGCCTTATCACTAAGACTGCCGTCTGTTAGCTTGTCACCGGTTTTTGTCTCATAAAGTGTGATAGCTGGACAATTCAGTTCACAGATCATGTATATCTTTTGTCGCTGTAACGATTGATACTAAGATAAAGTTAAGCAACGTTTGGTCCGGACTTGAATTTGATGTTAGACAATTTTTTTTATTTTTTTATTTCGCGGACCCTTGACACTTGAACTGTCTTGAAGTATATTGGATGTTTTCATATATATAACCGTTAAAAACTAAAATCAGTCCGTGTAAATTCTATTATAAAGTCCATGTATACCAGCCTAAACTAACAAAATCTACTATGTATGGTACAAAGTAATTTAAAAATTGTATGAAGCTTGAATGAGCAGTACAACTCTACGACGGTTGCTTTAAAAGGAAAATATAAATCTAATGTGCCATCCACGAGGCAGACATACAGTAGTTCACAGTTTATATTTTAATTTATTATTATTTTATTATTAATTAGATTTTATTAGAATTATTAAATATTAATAATAATATATTGTGTATGAACAAATATGTATGTAATTGACAAATGATTTGTTTACTGTCAATAATAGTGCTCAAAAGTTTGTATCATTTAAACGTTGGTATTAAAATTTGTGATTATTTATGTTTTGTTTTTTTTTTTCAACCTAGAAAAGCAATACACGGTGATTTTTTAGTCGTCTTACAAAAGCAGCCCAGTTCATGTATCCGACGTAAAATACCCCTAGGCGCGATTTTTTTTTTTATCATCAACTAAGATAATATGTACGAAGAAAATTAAACAAGAGAAATCTGAAAATACTCTTAAAAATGATAAAATTGCCGCCGCCTGCGCCCCTCACCATTGTTACAAGGCTGGGACCGCATTCGCAACAGAGCTGTGTTTTTAAAAAACTACGAATTGCATCATAATATTGAATAAAAATTGCATTTAATTTTTTTTCAAATCTCATAAATACCTATTTTTTTTATCATGAACGTGTTCTAGTCATTGGATACATGAACTGGGCTGCTTTTGTAAGACGACTAAAAAATCACCGTGTATTTTCAAGACTCATTTATTCATACCAGGCTATAGTTGTCCCACTGACACAGACCTTCCCGTATAGGAAAGATAAGCATTGATCACCCCGCTGCTGGGTTACTGGGGGTTGGCAATTTCCGATTTCATCATTTAGCAACTATTTTTCCTGACAATGTTTTCTCACCGTTTGTCGGTGGTGCCTTAGATAAAGAAAGTACTCATAGCCATGAAAAAGTCACGTTGTTACTATGCTGGCGTAAGGACCAAACCTGCACCTTTTGCATTCGAATACATACGAAGACCTGCATAAATTTTTTTATACACTTAATCCGATTTTGATAGTGTCTGTGATTTCATTGGAATCCTTGCATGAATGTAATAATTATCGATGATTTATTAAGTATACATTGAGCGGTATGGTCAAAATATTTATCAAATGATGTAACGGTTTACTCACGCGTATTTATCGGGGTAGCCCGACTAGTTTCGGACCCAAACGGAGTCCTTAATCATGAGCAGACGCGGCGGGATCGCGAGTCTTATAGTAAAACTGGAGATTCTCATTTCAAGTTGTGATTCTTTTTAATTAAGTTTCTACCGTGACATATATATTTTCTTTATAAAATATACTTAACACGATACATATTTTAAACTCTAAAAAAAATACGCCTCGAGAGAATTTAATAAATGTGAAATGAGAGCCAAGTTCAATAATATGAGATGATTTTAGATTTCAACGATAAAATGAGTTTAAAATATTTTATAACAACTTCAAATATTGTTTTTTCCAATAACTTAGGACAATAATAATGACTAATAAATATCTTTTGCTAAGGTTTAGCCTTCACATGTTTTAATCTGTCCGTCTCAGTATCATAGCAGCACGACAATTCAGTTACCTTGAACTTGGTTTGACAAGCTACCGAGAGCGTCTGTTTTTTATTTGCACTATCAGAATCATTGATCATTGACGATTTCAAAGTGTAGTTATTGCTCCAACATTATATTACTAATGAAAGGTTCTGAATATCTGTTTACAAAACGAATAGCTTCTTTGGCTTTATATATTAACTAGCTGTTGCCCGCGACTTCGTCCGCGTGGTTAGAATATATAAGTTATGATTTATACCTCCTCTGGTTTTTCCACATTTTCCATTGTAGCTTAGCTCTCATTAGTCGCAGCGTGATGGTATATAGCCTAACACCTTCCTCAATGAATGGTCTATTCAATACAAAAATAATTTTTCAATTTGAACCAGTAGTTCCTGAGATTTGCGCGTTCAAACAAACAAACAAACAAACTCTACAGCTTTATACATTAGTATAGATTTGATTATTCTAACATCTGCAGGGTGTGTTAAGGTTTCAATCAGGCAACCTACCCACCACAACTTATAGCATTTTTTATTAATATTTTACAATTTCTACATTGGCTTTTCTCTTACACAACCTCCCCTACAGCCAAATGACATTCCTACATTCATTAACGGCAATAAATAACGCTGGAATGTATGAAGATGACGTTACATTTCGAGAAGTCACCTAACTTCGACCTTCACCTTCGGATGTTTGGTAATTTAGAATTATCACTTGGCTAAACGAACTGCCATAATATTGTTAAGAGAGTAATTTATAATTCACTGGCTATCCCGGCGAATTACGTACCGCCTAACAGCCGTTGTTCACAATGCAGACAAACATACAATTTTTTTTGCATTTTTTTATATATTTTACTACCGATACCGTTTAAAACTTCCCTGGACTTTTACGAATATTTCAAGTCTAAAAAAGCCAAATCGGTTCAACCGTCTCAAGTTTTAGCGACACTAACGCACAGCAATACAGTTTTATTTTTATGAGATGTGATTACAAACTCGCATTGGTACTTTACCTGCATTGGGTATAGTATCTACGACTATTACAGCTAAGTATAAGTACAACGCACAGCACTAATCGCAAAGCTGATGCTGTACCGGCATTCACCAGGAGAGTAGTGCTAGATGTAGCTCGGGAGTCAAACCGCGGTAGTGCATGCAACACCTTCGCCCTGAAAACAGTATTAGGTGAATATTAGTAAGTGGAGACGGTTATTTATCTAATATATAAAATTCCCGTGTCACGATGTTAGTTACCGTACTCCTCCGAAACGGTTCGACCGATTTTTATGAAATTTTGTATACATATTGGGTAGGTCTGAGAATAAAACAACATCTATTTTTCATACCCCTAAGTGTGAAGGATTGCTCACACAAAAAAAAATATATTTTATTTTTTGGACGAAAATTTTTATTGTCCTTTTTTATATAATGTGGCATTAAAAATAATCGGCAAAACAACGTTTGCTGGGTCAGCTAGTTTACTTATAAAGAAAGAACTGACACAGGCATGTAGAGGAGATCAAAATCAAAAGACATTTATTTAAATTAAGTTACTAAGTGGCACTTTTTGAAGGTTTTTTGGTACATTGGACAGCACCAAATTCCGCCCAACCTTCACCGCTTTTTAAATGCTTTTGCTGGGAGAGAAGAAACGCCGCAAAACACCCCATTAGCGAACAATATACATTGAGTTTTAAGAAATACCCGTTACATTTTTCACAGATTATAATGGTAAATTCAGTTCTGGAAGCAGGTACTGTCGGTTTTTGCATGTTTTAAGAGGGAGTTTAAGCTAAGCTGATTGTACTGCGTTGATAGCGGAGTGGTTGAAGCCACCACGCCAAGATCACAGAGCGCGACGTGTCGTGGTGTTGTGTGGAATTCGAGGATCCCACATGGGAAAAACATTTGTGTAATCCACGACCAGTGACGAATACTTGCGCTGGTTGTGTCTTTGTGACTAAGAAACTAAGTAAATATTAAAGGAAAGCTTCGAATGAGTTAAGATGCAAATGTTCGTACGTCATCTCACGAATTTGTAACAGGGTGTTGGTACATGTGTATTTCATTTTCCTTTTGGCGTATATTTTTTCAGTATTTGAAAACTTTTTGGGGGATATTGGGAACACGGGGCGTTTGCTAAGACTATATGATTTTGAAGTGACGATATTTGATGGTTTACTATGGATCAAATACCTGAACGGCTACGGCTAAGGCGCTCGTCGCTCGCAGCTACGGTGGTCGTCGCTCGTAGCTACGGTGCTCGGCGCTCGCAGCTACGGTGCTCGGCGCTCGCAGCTACGGTGCTCGGCGTCGCAGCTACGGTGCTCGGCGCTCGCAGCTTCGGTGCTCGGCGTCGCAGCTACGGTGCTCGGCGCTCGCAGCTACGGTGCTCGTCGCTCGCAGCTACGGTGCTCGTCGCTCGCAGCTACGGTGCTCGGCGTCGCAGCTACGGTGCTCGGCGCTCGCAGCTACGGTGCTCGGCGCTCGCAGCTACGGTGCTCGGCGTCGCAGCTTCGGTGCTCGGCGCTCGCAGCTACTCAGCTCGTACATCCGAGAATTGTTATAAATGAATAAAATTAATTCTGACGGGAAAAAAAAACAAAGTTCAAGAAATAAGTTTGTTTTTCGATTTTATAAAATAAAATAAGGGTTTTTGACATTTAATTTGGTTATTTGGGAGATTAAACATTACACGATTTAATCACTTCCATTTCATTCCAAAGCCATAATATGGCAAGTAAATTGAACATACATCGTGCTATTAGTACTGCTACGAACCTATAGGTTCACTTGGCGAAAGGTTGTTCAAAGCCTATACTAATTATTAAAGGAATACTTACTTTGGACGTGAGGTGCTGATCTTCTTGACAGGATCTATGTAGTTGGGGAGAAAAAACAGCTAAGCTTGCTTGCGACGAGCTCTTAATTTGTCCGTCTTAAGGAAAACACAGCATTCCGCTTTGAATTTCAATTTATATCGAATACAGTGCAGTGTTCCTCGTCCTATCTCATGATCTATCAGACGGTTCTTCTTATAATAAACATGTTGATGGCTGGCTTTAGCTCTGCATCATGAGCTCAAAGTAAAGGAAGGAACGGATTTTTAAATACTAATAATTCCATACTGAAGGTTAATTATATTTATCGCGGAACATCGTCTGCATGTGACAATTTGTACAAAAGAAACGGTCTTGTTAAGTGACTTCCCATTTTCATACAATTGAGAGCTGCAAAGATCTAATAGATGAGCATTAACTATTGAAGAAATAATGTCACTTTTCGGAGACGCCTGGTATCAAAGTTACCCAAGTGTTCTCACGGCTTTATGTTGGAGAATATCACAGTAACTCCATTACACTATAATCTCATACTCTTCATTACTCCATTTTGAGGTCTAAGTGTCCAGACTGCAAACGTCAAGGTCTGGTGGCATCGGGAAATGTCATTTCTATAGATATGTCATCGGTACCACTTGTCGAAATGACGTCTGTCACCAAGGACTGGGATTGTAAAGCATGAATAAAAAGACAGTTTTACATCAAGACATTTATTAATAATATAAGAGTATAGTAAAAATACATCAAGAAAAAGGTACCTGCCTTTATAGATAGAAAGATGAATTACATTTCTAATAGATCACACACATCGATAGTATATTTCGAATATAATACTGGCATATAAGTTTTTTAATCCTAATACATTCAGACATTTAGATGTTTTCTAAAAAGTACAATTTGAAAGGGTACCAAGCGGTCAGGTCAAAATTTCGTTCGGAAAATATCTATCCAACATTCCAGTCAACAGAGAGTCTGCCAGGGATACAGTATAAATTAATCTTATTTTTCTACATAGTATAATTAGATTAGGTTACATATAGAGAGGAATAATTTTAGAAAAAATAGTATTTCTTAAGCAAATACAATATTTACACCTACGAAATCATGCCTTTTGAGGACGTAACACTTACACTTACATTTAACGATTAAATAGACAAATAACGTGATTAAATAAAGAATAGAAAAGACGAATCACTTATTGTTCTGACAATCTTTTACCGTCGCAATAGATGTTTCAAGGCGAGAAGAAACACTTCAGAGAAGAGACATTTTCACAAGTTTTGATGATGATAAAAATCGCTACGATATTTTTTGTTTACGGTAAGTCACGTGACGATTTTGTCAACACTTTAGCGATTCGACCAGCTTCAATGCTTGTGAGCCTCATGGTAATTTGAGCACTCAAAAAAACATTTAAATAACTAAAGTTCAAACGTTTTTTTTTTTTGCTAAGTTTTTCGCGTAACGGTATTCCACGAGATGGGCTTCAAGAATAGTTTTAGTTCTTTGTCAGAATAAAGCATTCATAATTTCCTTATTCTCTCTTCAACCGCATAGACATCGAGATAGAAAATTCACAAATGATTACATTCAGTCACTATACCTATAGGCGATTCTTTTAATCCTTTTTCCTAAATATATTTACAAATACGTTACTTGGTGTGGTTTATACTAACTTCCCTCAACGTCTTACATCTAGGCATTATCGCTACTAACTTATGGCCTACATACTTCATTCACATATTCCACTACGGAACCACGTCGGTCGAAACATGGAGAAACAGACTTGTCATAATTAGGTCAAGTAAGAAAACAGCTTGTCGAATGGTGAGTGGACAAAGCTGTAGTCAGGTCGTAATACGGTCCGAGGCACGGAAGCAGACCAGCTTAAGTTAGCGTGAAGCTATGGCGATGGTCTACCGATTAGACTCGGGCGTGACAGCCCGTTACGACTGGCAAGGGTGGACGAATGACAGCCGGGACCGACGGCTTTACGTGCTCTCCGAGGCACGGCAGCAGACCAGCCAATCTTACCATAGAGGCTATGGCGATGGTCTACCGATTAGACTCGGGCGTGTTAGCCCGTTACGACTGGCAAAGGTGGACGAATGACAGCCGGGACCGACGGCTTTACGTGCTCTCCGAGGCACGGCAGCAGACCAGCCAATCTTACCATAGAGGCTATGGCGATGGTCTACCGATTCGACTCGGGCGTGATAGCCCGTAACGACTGGCAAGGGTGGACGAATGACAGCCGGGACCGACGGCTTTACGTGCTCTCCGAGGCACGGCAGCAGACCAGCCAAACTTACCGTGAGGCTATGGCGATGGTCTACCGATTAGACTCGGGCGTGATAGCCCGTAACGACTGGCAAGGGTGGACGAATGACAGCCGGGACCGACGGCTTTACGTGCTCTCCGAGGCACGGCAGCAGACCAGCCAAACTTACCGTGAGGCTATGGCGATGGTCTACCGATTCGACTCGGGCGTCATAGCCCGTTACGACTGGCAAGGGTGGACGAATGACAGCCGGGACCGACGGCTTTACGTGCTCTCCGAGGCACGGCAGCAGACCAGCCAAACTTACCGTGAGGCTATGGCGATGGTCTACCGATTAGACTCGGGCTCGATAGCCCGTTACGACTGGCAAGGGTGGAAGAATGACAGCCGGGACCGACGGCTTTACGTGCTCTCCGAGGCACGGCAGCAGACCAGCCAAACTTACCGTGAGGCTATGGCGATGGTCTACCGATTAGACTCGGGCGTGTTAGCCCGTTACGACTGGCAAAGGTGGACGAATGACAGCCGGGACCGACGGCTTTACGTGCTCTCCGAGGCACGGCAGCAGACCAGCCAATCTTACCATAGAGGCTATGGCGATAGTCTACCGATTAGACTCGGGCGTGTTAGCCCGTTACGACTGGCAAAGGTGGACGAATGACAGCCGGGACCGACGGCTTTACGTGCTCTCCGAGGCACGGCAGCAGACCAGCCAATCTTACCATAGAGGCTATGGCAATGGTCTACCGATTAGACTCGGGCGTGATAGCCCGTAACGACTGGCAAGGGTGGACGAATGACAGCCGGGACCGACGGCTTTACGTGCTCTCCGAGGCACGGCAGCAGACCAGCCAAACTTACCGTGAGGCTATGGCGATGGTCTACCGATTAGACTCGGGCGTGATAGCCCGTTACGACTGGCAAGGGTGGACGAATGACAGCCGGGACCGACGGCTTTACGTGCTCTCCGAGGCACGGCAGCAGACCAGCCAAACTTACCGTGAGGCTATGGCGATGGTCTACCGATTCGACTCGGGCGTGATAGCCCGTTACGACTGGCAAGGGTGGACGAATGACAGCCGGGACCGACGGCTTTACGTGCTCTCCGAGGCACGGCAGCAGACCAGCCAATCTTACCATAGAGGCTATGGCGATAGTCTACCGATTAGACTCGGGCGTGTTAGCCCGTTACGACTGGCAAAGGTGGACGAATGACAGCCGGGACCGACGGCTTTACGTGCTCTCCGAGGCACGGCAGCAGACCAGCCAATCTTACCATAGAGGCTATGGCGATAGTCTACCGATTAGACTCGGGCGTGTTAGCCCGTTACGACTGGCAAAGGTGGACGAATGACAGCCGGGACCGACGGCTTTACGTGCTCTCCGAGGCACGGCAGCAGACCAGCCAATCTTACCATAGAGGCTATGGCAATGGTCTACCGATTAGACTCGGGCGTTATAGCCCGTAACGACTGGCAAGGGTGGACGAATGACAGCCGGGACCGACGGCTTTACGTGCTCTCCGAGGCACGGCAGCAGACCAGCCAATCTTACCATAGAGGCTATGGCGATAGTCTACCGATTAGACTCGGGCGTGTTAGCCCGTTACGACTGGCAAAGGTGGACGAATGGCAGCCGGGACCGACGGCTTTACGTGCTCTCCGAGGCACGGCAGCAGACCAGCCAATCTTACCATAGAGGCTATGGCAATGGTCTACCGATTAGACTCGGGCGTGATAGCCCGTAACGACTGGCAAGGGTGGACGAATGACAGCCGGGACCGACGGCTTTACGTGCTCTCCGAGGCACGGCAGCAGACCAGCCAAACTTACCGTGAGGCTATGGCGATGGTCTACCGATTAGACTCGGGCGTGATAGCCCGTAACGACTGGCAAGGGTGGACGAATGACAGCCGGGACCGACGGCTTTACGTGCTCTCCGAGGCACGGCAGCAGACCAGCCAAACTTACCGTGAGGCTATGGCGATGGTCTACCGATTCGACTCGGGCGTCATAGCCCGTTACGACTGGCAAGGGTGGACGAATGACAGCCGGGACCGACGGCTTTACGTGCTCTCCGAGGCACGGCAGCAGACCAGCCAATGTTACCATAGAGGCTATGGCGATAGTCTACCGATTAGACTCGGGCGTGTTAGCCCGTTACGACTGGCAAAGGTGGACGAATGACAGCCGGGACCGACGGCTTTACGTGCTCTCCGAGGCACGGCAGCAGACCAGCCAATCTTACCATAGAGGCTATGGCGATAGTCTACCGATTAGACTCGGGCGTGTTAGCCCGTTACGACTGGCAAAGGTGGACGAATGACAGCCGGGACCGACGGCTTTACGTGCTCTCCGAGGCACGGCAGCAGACCAGCCAATCTTACCATAGAGGCTATGGCAATGGTCTACCGATTAGACTCGGGCGTTATAGCCCGTAACGACTGGCAAGGGTGGACGAATGACAGCCGGGACCGACGGCTTTACGTGCTCTCCGAGGCACGGCAGCAGACCAGCCAATCTTACCATAGAGGCTATGGCGATAGTCTACCGATTCGACTCGGGCGTGATAGCCCGTTACGACTGGCAAGGGTGGACGAATGACAGCCGGGACCGACGGCTTTACGTGCTCTCCGAGGCACGGCAGCAGACCAGCCAAACTTACCGTGAGGCTATGGCGATGGTCTACCGATTAGACTCGGGCTCGATAGCCCGTTACGACTGGCAAGGGTGGAAGAATGACAGCCGGGACCGACGGCTTTACGTGCTCTCCGAGGCACGGCAGCAGACCAGCCAAACTTACCGTGAGGCTATGGCGATGGTCTACCGATTAGACTCGGGCGTGTTAGCCCGTTACGACTGGCAAAGGTGGACGAATGACAGCCGGGACCGACGGCTTTACGTGCTCTCCGAGGCACGGCAGCAGACCAGCCAATCTTACCATAGAGGCTATGGCGATAGTCTACCGATTCGACTCGGGCGTGTTAGCCCGTTACGACTGGCAAAGGTGGACGAATGACAGCCGGGACCGACGGCTTTACGTGCTCTCCGAGGCACGGCAGCAGACCAGCCAATCTTACCATAGAGGCTCTGGCAATGGTCTACCGATTAGACTCGGGCGTGATAGCCCGTAACGACTGGCAAGGGTGGACGAATGACAGCCGGGACCGACGGCTTTACGTGCTCTCCGAGGCACGGCAGCAGACCAGCCAAACTTACCGTGAGGCTATGGCGATGGTCTACCGATTAGACTCGGGCGTGATAGCCCGTTACGACTGGCAAAGGTGGACGAATGACAGCCGGGACCGACGGCTTTACGTGCTCTCCGAGGCACGGCAGCAGACCAGCCAATCTTACCATAGAGGCTATGGCGATGGTCTACCGATTCGACTCGGGCGTGATAGCCCGTAACGACTGGCAAGGGTGGACGAATGACAGCCGGGACCGACGGCTTTACGTGCTCTCCGAGGCACGGCAGCAGACCAGCCAAACTTACCGTGAGGCTATGGCGATGGTCTACCGATTAGACTCGGGCGTGATAGCCCGTAACGACTGGCAAGGGTGGACGAATGACAGCCGGGACCGACGGCTTTACGTGCTCTCCGAGGCACGGCAGCAGACCAGCCAAACTTACCGTGAGGCTTATGGCGATGGTCTACCGATTCGACTCGGGCGTCATAGCCCGTTACGACTGGCAAGGGTGGACGAATGACAGCCGGGACCGACGGCTTTTACGTGCTCTCCGAGGCACGGCAGCAGACCAGCCCAAACTTACCGTGAGGCTATGGCGATGGTCTACCCGATTAGACTCGGGCTCGATAGCCCGTTACGACTGGCAAGGGTGGAAGAATGACAGCCGGGACCGACGGCTTTACGTGCTCTCCGAGGCACGGCAGCAGACCAGCCAAAACTTACCGTGAGGCTATG